>NW_026048486.1:1202500-1440000 GCF_023864345.2 Schistocerca serialis cubense
TCTGTTACTCCCACTACGAGTCTCTCGAGTTAGCAAATGTACCTCGCCGGATGACGGGGCATTTGGCTACCTTAAGAGCGTCATAGTTACTGCAGCCAGCTGCTCCCCCTTCTTTGAATGTTTCCTGTCTTTAATGCGTACTGTGGGCAGTCCTGCAGAAGCGATATGCCACCACCTGTCCATGTTACCGTTGTCTGAGTAACCTCAACAACGATTTCCTCGAGTTTTCAAATAAATTTCGCCGAGTGACGAGGCATTTGGCTACCTTAAGAGAGTCATAGTTACTGTTGCCAGCTGCTCGACCTACCTTCTTTCTTTCCACTCTTTAATTATTACTGTGGTCAGTCCTGCAGGAGCAATATGCCACTACATGTATACCTTAACGTTGTCTCAGCTACCTTATCGAAGAAATTCTCGAGTTTTCAAAAAAAATTTCACATGGTGACGGGGCATTTGGCTACCTTAAGAGAGTCATAGTACCCCTGCCTGCTGCTCCCACTTTTCTAAGCCCTTTCTCTCTATCATTCTTGCTATGGCTGTCCTACAGGACCGATGTGCCACTATATGTCCACGTCAACGTCGTCTCTGTTACTCCCACTACGAGTCTCTCGAGTTAGCAAATGTACCTCGCCGGATGACGGGGCATTTGGCTACCTTAAGAGCGTCATAGTTACTGCAGCCAGCTGCTCCCCCTTCTTTGAATGTTTCCTGTCTTTAATGCGTACTGTGGGCAGTCCTGCAGAAGCGATATGCCACCACCTGTCCATGTTACCGTTGTCTGAGTAACCTCAACAACGATTTCCTCGAGTTTTCAAATAAATTTCGCCGAGTGACGAGGCATTTGGCTACCTTAAGAGAGTCATAGTTACTGTTGCCAGCTGCTCGACCTACCTTCTTTCTTTCCACTCTTTAATTATTACTGTGGTCAGTCCTGCAGGAGCAATATGCCACTACATGTATACCTTAACGTTGTCTGAGCTACCTTATCGAAGATATCCTCGAGTTTTCAACAAAAATTTTACATGGTGACAATTCATTTGGCTACCTTAAGAGAGTCATAGTACTCCTGCCTGCTGCTCCCACTTTTCTAAGCCCATTCTCTCTATCATTCTTGCTATGGCCTGTCCTACGGAACCGATGTGCCACTATATGTCCACGTTAACGTCGTCACTGTTATTCCCACTACGAGTCTCTCGAGTTAGCAAATGTACCTCGCCGGATGACGAGCCATTTGACTACCTTAAGAGAGTCATAGTTACTGCAGCCAGCTGCTCCCCCGTCTTTGAATCTTTCCTCTCTTTACTTCGTACTGTGGTGTCCTGCAGAAGCGATACGCCACCACCTATCCATGTTACCGTTGTCTGAGTTACTTCAACGACGATTTCCTCGAGTTTTCAAATAAATTTCGCCGAGTGACGAGGCATTTGGCTACCTTAAGAGAGTCGAAGTTACTGCTGCCAGCTGCTCGACCTACTTTCTTTCTTTCCACTCTTTAATTATTACTGTGGTCAGTCCTGCAGGAGCAATATGCCACTACATGTAAACCTTAACGTTGTCTGAGCTACCTTAACGAAAATATCCTCGAGTTTTCAAAAAAAATTTTAAATGGTGACGAGGCATTTGGCTACCTTAAGGGAGTTATAGTACCCCTGCCTGCTGCTCCCACTTTTCTAAGCCCTTTCTCTCTATCATTCTTGCTATGGCTGTCCTACAGAACCGATGTGCCACTATATGTCCACGTCAACGTCGTCTCTGTTACTCCCACTACGAGTCTCTAGAGTTAGCAAATGTACCTCGCCGGATGACGAGGTATTTGGCTGCCTTATAAGCGTCATAGTTACTGCAGCCAGCTGCTCCCCCTTCTTTGAATCTTTCCTCCCTTTAAATCGTACTGTGGTCAGTCCTGCAGAAGCGATACGCCACCACCTGTCCATGTTACCGTTGTCTGAGTTACCTCAACAACGATTTCCTCGAGTTTTCAAATAAATTTCGCCGAGTGACGAGGCATTTGGCTACCTTAAGAGAGTCATAGTTACTGTTGCCAGCTGCTCGACCTACCTTCTTTCTTTCCACTCTTTAATTATTACTGTGGTCAGTCCTGCAGGAGCAATATGCCACTACATGTAAACCTTAACGTTGTCTGAGCTACCTTATCGAAGATATCCTCGAGTTTTCAACAAAAATTTTACATGGTGACAATTCATTTGGCTACCTTAAGAGAGTCATAGTACTCCTGCCTGCTGCTCCCACTTTTCTAAGCCCATTCTCTCTATCATTCTTGCTATGGCCTGTCCTACGGAACCGATGTGCCACTATATGTCCACGTTAACGTCGTCTCTGTTACTCCCACTACGAGTCTCTCGAGTTAGCAAATGTACCTCGCCGGATGACGGGGCATTTGGCTACCTTAAGAGCGTCATAGTTACTGCAGCCAGCTGCTCCCCCTTCTTTGAATGTTTCCTGTCTTTAATGCGTACTGTGGGCAGTCCTGCAGAAGCGATATGCCACCACCTGTCCATGTTACCGTTGTCTGAGTAACCTCAACAACGATTTCCTCGAGTTTTCAAATAAATTTCGCCGAGTGACGAGGCATTTGGCTACCTTAAGAGAGTCATAGTTACTGTTGCCAGCTGCTCGACCTACCTTCTTTCTTTCCACTCTTTAATTATTACTGTGGTCAGTCCTGCAGGAGCAATATGCCACTACATGTATACCTTAACGTTGTCTCAGCTACCTTATCGAAGAAATTCTCGAGTTTTCAAAAAAAATTTCACATGGTGACGGGGCATTTGGCTACCTTAAGAGAGTCATAGTACCCCTGCCTGCTGCTCCCACTTTTCTAAGCCCTTTCTCTCTATCATTCTTGCTATGGCTGTCCTACAGGACCGATGTGCCACTATATGTCCACGTCAACGTCGTCTCTGTTACTCCCACTACGAGTCTCTCGAGTTAGCAAATGTACCTCGCCGGATGACGAGGCATTTGGCTACCTTATAAGCGTCATAGTTACTGCAGCCAGCTGCTCCCCCTTCTTTGAATCTTTCCTCCCTTTAAATCGTACTGTGGTCAGTCCTGCAGAAGCGATACGCCACCACCTGTCCATGTTACCGTTGTCTGAGTTACCTCAACAACGATTTCCTCGAGTTTTCAAATAAATTTCGCCGAGTGACGAGGCATTTGGCTACCTTAAGAGAGTCATAGTTACTGTTGCCAGCTGCTCGACCTACCTTCTTTCTTTCCACTCTTTAATTATTACTGTGGTCAGTCCTGCAGGAGCAATATGCCACTACATGTAAACCTTAACGTTGTCTGAGCTACCTTATCGAAGATATCCTCGAGTTTTCAACAAAAATTTTACATGGTGACAATTCATTTGGCTACCTTAAGAGAGTCATAGTACTCCTGCCTGCTGCTCCCACTTTTCTAAGCCCATTCTCTCTATCATTCTTGCTATGGCCTGTCCTACGGAACCGATGTGCCACTATATGTCCACGTTAACGTCGTCTCTGTTACTCCCACTACGAGTCTCTCGAGTTAGCAAATGTACCTCGCCGGATGACGGGGCATTTGGCTACCTTAAGAGCGTCATAGTTACTGCAGCCAGCTGCTCCCCCTTCTTTGAATGTTTCCTGTCTTTAATGCGTACTGTGGGCAGTCCTGCAGAAGCGATATGCCACCACCTGTCCATGTTACCGTTGTCTGAGTAACCTCAACAACGATTTCCTCGAGTTTTCAAATAAATTTCGCCGAGTGACGAGGCATTTGGCTACCTTAAGAGAGTCATAGTTACTGTTGCCAGCTGCTCGACCTACCTTCTTTCTTTCCACTCTTTAATTATTACTGTGGTCAGTCCTGCAGGAGCAATATGCCACTACATGTATACCTTAACGTTGTCTCAGCTACCTTACCGAAGAAATTCTCGAGTTTTCAAAAAAAATTTCACATGGTGACGGGGCATTTGGCTACCTTAAGAGAGTCATAGTACCCCTGCCTGCTGCTCCCACTTTTCTAAGCCCTTTCTCTCTATCATTCTTGCTATGGCTGTCCTACAGGACCGATGTGCCACTATATGTCCACGTCAACGTCGTCTCTGTTACTCCCACTACGAGTCTCTCGAGTTAGCAAATGTACCTCGCCGGATGACGAGGCATTTGGCTACCTTATAAGCGTCATAGTTACTGCAGCCAGCTGCTCCCCCTTCTTTGAATCTTTCCTCCCTTTAAATCGTACTGTGGTCAGTCCTGCAGAAGCGATACGCCACCACCTGTCCATGTTACCGTTGTCTGAGTTACCTCAACAACGATTTCCTCGAGTTTTCAAATAAATTTCGCCGAGTGACGAGGCATTTGGCTACCTTAAGAGAGTCATAGTTACTGTTGCCAGCTGCTCGACCTACCTTCTTTCTTTCCACTCTTTAATTATTACTGTGGTCAGTCCTGCAGGAGCAATATGCCACTACATGTAAACCTTAACGTTGTCTGAGCTACCTTATCGAAGATATCCTCGAGTTTTCAACAAAAATTTTACATGGTGACAATTCATTTGGCTACCTTAAGAGAGTCATAGTACTCCTGCCTGCTGCTCCCACTTTTCTAAGCCCATTCTCTCTATCATTCTTGCTATGGCCTGTCCTACGGAACCGATGTGCCACTATATGTCCACGTTAACGTCGTCTCTGTTACTCCCACTACGAGTCTCTCGAGTTAGCAAATGTACCTCGCCGGATGACGGGGCATTTGGCTACCTTAAGAGCGTAATAGTTACTGCAGCCAGCTGCTCCCCCTTCTTTGAATGTTTCCTGTCTTTAATGCGTACTGTGGGCAGTCCTGCAGAAGCGATATGCCACCACCTGTCCATGTTACCGTTGTCTGAGTAACCTCAACAACGATTTCCTCGAGTTTTCAAATAAATTTCGCCGAGTGACGAGGCATTTGGCTACCTTAAGAGAGTCATAGTTACTGTTGCCAGCTGCTCGACCTACCTTCTTTCTTTCCACTCTTTAATTATTACTGTGGTCAGTCCTGCAGGAGCAATATGCCACTACATGTATACCTTAACGTTGTCTCAGCTACCTTACCGAAGAAATTCTCGAGTTTTCAAAAAAAATTTCACATGGTGACGGGGCATTTGGCTACCTTAAGAGAGTCATAGTACCCCTGCCTGCTGCTCCCACTTTTCTAAGCCCTTTCTCTCTATCATTCTTGCTATGGCTGTCCTACAGGACCGATGTGCCACTATATGTCCACGTCAACGTCGTCTCTGTTACTCCCACTACGAGTCTCTCGAGTTAGCAAATGTACCTCGCCGGATGACGAGGCATTTGGCTACCTGCTCGACCTACCTTCTTTCTTTCCACTCTTTAATTATTACTGTGGTCAGTCCTGCAGGAGCAATACGCCACTACATGTATACCTTAACGTTGTCTCAGCTACCTTATCGAAGAAATTCTCGGGTTTTCAAAAAAAATTTCACATGGTGACGGGGCATTTGGCTACCTTAAGAGAGTCATAGTGCCCCTGCCTGCTGCTCCCACTTTTCTAAGCCCTTTCTCTCTATCATTCTTGCTATGGCTGTCCTACAGAACCGATGTGCCACTATATGTCCACGTCAACGTCGTCTCTGTTACTCCCACTACGAGTCTCTCGAGTTAGCAAATGTACCTCGCCGGATGACGAGGCATTTGGCTACCTTATAAGCGTCATAGTTACTGCAGCCAGCTGCTCCCCCTTCTTTGAATCTTTCCTCCCTTTAAATCGTACTGTGGTCAGTCCTGCAGAAGCGATACGCCACCACCTGTCCATGTTACCGTTGTCTGAGTTACCACAACAACGATTTCCTCGAGTTTTCAAATAAATTTCGCCGAGTGACGATTCATTTGGCTACCTTAAGAGAGTCATAGTTACTGTTGCCAGCTGCTCGACCTACCTTCTTTCTTTCCACTCTTTAATTATTACTGTGGTCAGTCCTGCAGGAGCAATATGCCACTACATGTAAACCTTAACGTTGTCTGAGCTACCTTATCGAAGATATCCTCGAGTTTTCAACAAAAATTTTACATGGTGACAATTCATTTGGCTACCTTAAGAGAGTCATAGTACTCCTGCCTGCTGCTCCCACTTTTCTAAGCCCATTCTCTCTATCATTCTTGCTATGGCCTGTCCTACGGAACCGATGTGCCACTATATGTCCACGTTAACGTCGTCACTGTTATTCCCACTACGAGTCTCTCGAGTTAGCAAATGTACCTCGCCGGATGACGAGCCATTTGACTACCTTAAGAGAGTCATAGTTACTGCAGCCAGCTGCTCCCCCGTCTTTGAATCTTTCCTCTCTTTACTTCGTACTGTGGTGTCCTGCAGAAGCGATACGCCACCACCTATCCATGTTACCGTTGTCTGAGTTACTTCAACGACGATTTCCTCGAGTTTTCAAATAAATTTCGCCGAGTGACGAGGCATTTGGCTACCTTAAGAGAGTCGAAGTTACTGCTGCCAGCTGCTCGACCTACTTTCTTTCTTTCCACTCTTTAATTATTACTGTGGTCAGTCCTGCAGGAGCAATATGCCACTACATGTAAACCTTAACGTTGTCTGAGCTACCTTAACGAAAATATCCTCGAGTTTTCAAAAAAAATTTTAAATGGTGACGAGGCATTTGGCTACCTTAAGGGAGTTATAGTACCCCTGCCTGCTGCTCCCACTTTTCTAAGCCCTTTCTCTCTATCATTCTTGCTATGGCCTGTCCTACGGAACCGATGTGCCACTATATGTCCACGTTAACGTCGTCTCTGTTACTCCCACTACGAGTCTCTCGAGTTAGCAAATGTACCTCGCCGGATGACGGGGCATTTGGCTACCTTAAGAGCGTCATAGTTACTGCAGCCAGCTGCTCCCCCTTCTTTGAATGTTTCCTGTCTTTAATGCGTACTGTGGGCAGTCCTGCAGAAGCGATATGCCACCACCTGTCCATGTTACCGTTGTCTGAGTAACCTCAACAACGATTTCCTCGAGTTTTCAAATAAATTTCGCCGAGTGACGAGGCATTTGGCTACCTTAAGAGAGTCATAGTTACTGTTGCCAGCTGCTCGACCTACCTTCTTTCTTTCCACTCTTTAATTATTACTGTGGTCAGTCCTGCAGGAGCAATATGCCACTACATGTATACCTTAACGTTGTCTCAGCTACCTTACCGAAGAAATTCTCGAGTTTTCAAAAAAAATTTCACATGGTGACGGGGCATTTGGCTACCTTAAGAGAGTCATAGTACCCCTGCCTGCTGCTCCCACTTTTCTAAGCCCTTTCTCTCTATCATTCTTGCTATGGCTGTCCTACAGGACCGATGTGCCACTATATGTCCACGTCAACGTCGTCTCTGTTACTCCCACTACGAGTCTCTCGAGTTAGCAAATGTACCTCGCCGGATGACGAGGCATTTGGCTACCTTATAAGCGTCATAGTTACTGCAGCCAGCTGCTCCCCCTTCTTTGAATCTTTCCTCCCTTTAAATCGTACTGTGGTCAGTCCTGCAGAAGCGATACGCCACCACCTGTCCATGTTACCGTTGTCTGAGTTACCTCAACAACGATTTCCTCGAGTTTTCAAATAAATTTCGCCGAGTGACGAGGCATTTGGCTACCTTAAGAGAGTCATAGTTACTGTTGCCAGCTGCTCGACCTACCTTCTTTCTTTCCACTCTTTAATTATTACTGTGGTCAGTCCTGCAGGAGCAATATGCCACTACATGTAAACCTTAACGTTGTCTGAGCTACCTTATCGAAGATATCCTCGAGTTTTCAACAAAAATTTTACATGGTGACAATTCATTTGGCTACCTTAAGAGAGTCATAGTACTCCTGCCTGCTGCTCCCACTTTTCTAAGCCCATTCTCTCTATCATTCTTGCTATGGCCTGTCCTACGGAACCGATGTGCCACTATATGTCCACGTTAACGTCGTCTCTGTTACTCCCACTACGAGTCTCTCGAGTTAGCAAATGTACCTCGCCGGATGACGGGGCATTTGGCTACCTTAAGAGCGTAATAGTTACTGCAGCCAGCTGCTCCCCCTTCTTTGAATGTTTCCTGTCTTTAATGCGTACTGTGGGCAGTCCTGCAGAAGCGATATGCCACCACCTGTCCATGTTACCGTTGTCTGAGTAACCTCAACAACGATTTCCTCGAGTTTTCAAATAAATTTCGCCGAGTGACGAGGCATTTGGCTACCTTAAGAGAGTCATAGTTACTGTTGCCAGCTGCTCGACCTACCTTCTTTCTTTCCACTCTTTAATTATTACTGTGGTCAGTCCTGCAGGAGCAATATGCCACTACATGTATACCTTAACGTTGTCTCAGCTACCTTACCGAAGAAATTCTCGAGTTTTCAAAAAAAATTTCACATGGTGACGGGGCATTTGGCTACCTTAAGAGAGTCATAGTACCCCTGCCTGCTGCTCCCACTTTTCTAAGCCCTTTCTCTCTATCATTCTTGCTATGGCTGTCCTACAGGACCGATGTGCCACTATATGTCCACGTCAACGTCGTCTCTGTTACTCCCACTACGAGTCTCTCGAGTTAGCAAATGTACCTCGCCGGATGACGAGGCATTTGGCTACCTGCTCGACCTACCTTCTTTCTTTCCACTCTTTAATTATTACTGTGGTCAGTCCTGCAGGAGCAATACGCCACTACATGTATACCTTAACGTTGTCTCAGCTACCTTATCGAAGAAATTCTCGGGTTTTCAAAAAAAATTTCACATGGTGACGGGGCATTTGGCTACCTTAAGAGAGTCATAGTGCCCCTGCCTGCTGCTCCCACTTTTCTAAGCCCTTTCTCTCTATCATTCTTGCTATGGCTGTCCTACAGAACCGATGTGCCACTATATGTCCACGTCAACGTCGTCTCTGTTACTCCCACTACGAGTCTCTCGAGTTAGCAAATGTACCTCGCCGGATGACGAGGCATTTGGCTACCTTATAAGCGTCATAGTTACTGCAGCCAGCTGCTCCCCCTTCTTTGAATCTTTCCTCCCTTTAAATCGTACTGTGGTCAGTCCTGCAGAAGCGATACGCCACCACCTGTCCATGTTACCGTTGTCTGAGTTACCACAACAACGATTTCCTCGAGTTTTCAAATAAATTTCGCCGAGTGACGATTCATTTGGCTACCTTAAGAGAGTCATAGTTACTGTTGCCAGCTGCTCGACCTACCTTCTTTCTTTCCACTCTTTAATTATTACTGTGGTCAGTCCTGCAGGAGCAATATGCCACTACATGTAAACCTTAACGTTGTCTGAGCTACCTTATCGAAGATATCCTCGAGTTTTCAACAAAAATTTTACATGGTGACAATTCATTTGGCTACCTTAAGAGAGTCATAGTACTCCTGCCTGCTGCTCCCACTTTTCTAAGCCCATTCTCTCTATCATTCTTGCTATGGCCTGTCCTACGGAACCGATGTGCCACTATATGTCCACGTTAACGTCGTCACTGTTATTCCCACTACGAGTCTCTCGAGTTAGCAAATGTACCTCGCCGGATGACGAGCCATTTGACTACCTTAAGAGAGTCATAGTTACTGCAGCCAGCTGCTCCCCCGTCTTTGAATCTTTCCTCTCTTTACTTCGTACTGTGGTGTCCTGCAGAAGCGATACGCCACCACCTATCCATGTTACCGTTGTCTGAGTTACTTCAACGACGATTTCCTCGAGTTTTCAAATAAATTTCGCCGAGTGACGAGGCATTTGGCTACCTTAAGAGAGTCGAAGTTACTGCTGCCAGCTGCTCGACCTACTTTCTTTCTTTCCACTCTTTAATTATTACTGTGGTCAGTCCTGCAGGAGCAATATGCCACTACATGTAAACCTTAACGTTGTCTGAGCTACCTTAACGAAAATATCCTCGAGTTTTCAAAAAAAATTTTAAATGGTGACGAGGCATTTGGCTACCTTAAGGGAGTTATAGTACCCCTGCCTGCTGCTCCCACTTTTCTAAGCCCTTTCTCTCTATCATTCTTGCTATGGCTGTCCTACAGAACCGATGTGCCACTATATGTCCACGTCAACGTCGTCTCTGTTACTCCCACTACGAGTCTCTAGAGTTAGCAAATGTACCTCGCCGGATGACGAGGTATTTGGCTGCCTTATAAGCGTCATAGTTACTGCAGCCAGCTGCTCCCCCTTCTTTGAATCTTTCCTCCCTTTAAATCGTACTGTGGTCAGTCCTGCAGAAGCGATACGCCACCACCTGTCCATGTTACCGTTGTCTGAGTTACCTCAACAACGATTTCCTCGAGTTTTCAAATAAATTTCGCCGAGTGACGAGGCATTTGGCTACCTTAAGAGAGTCATAGTTACTGTTGCCAGCTGCTCGACCTACCTTCTTTCTTTCCACTCTTTAATTATTACTGTGGTCAGTCCTGCAGGAGCAATATGCCACTACATGTAAACCTTAACGTTGTCTGAGCTACCTTATCGAAGATATCCTCGAGTTTTCAACAAAAATTTTACATGGTGACAATTCATTTGGCTACCTTAAGAGAGTCATAGTACTCCTGCCTGCTGCTCCCACTTTTCTAAGCCCATTCTCTCTATCATTCTTGCTATGGCCTGTCCTACGGAACCGATGTGCCACTATATGTCCACGTTAACGTCGTCTCTGTTACTCCCACTACGAGTCTCTCGAGTTAGCAAATGTACCTCGCCGGATGACGGGGCATTTGGCTACCTTAAGAGCGTCATAGTTACTGCAGCCAGCTGCTCCCCCTTCTTTGAATGTTTCCTGTCTTTAATGCGTACTGTGGGCAGTCCTGCAGAAGCGATATGCCACCACCTGTCCATGTTACCGTTGTCTGAGTAACCTCAACAACGATTTCCTCGAGTTTTCAAATAAATTTCGCCGAGTGACGAGGCATTTGGCTACCTTAAGAGAGTCATAGTTACTGTTGCCAGCTGCTCGACCTACCTTCTTTCTTTCCACTCTTTAATTATTACTGTGGTCAGTCCTGCAGGAGCAATATGCCACTACATGTATACCTTAACGTTGTCTTAGCTACCTTATCGAAGAAATTCTCGAGTTTTCAAAAAAAATTTCACATGGTGACGGGGCATTTGGCTACCTTAAGAGAGTCATAGTACCCCTGCCTGCTGCTCCCACTTTTCTAAGCCCTTTCTCTCTATCATTCTTGCTATGGCTGTCCTACAGGACCGATGTGCCACTATATGTCCACGTCAACGTCGTCTCTGTTACTCCCACTACGAGTCTCTCGAGTTAGCAAATGTACCTCGCCGGATGACGAGGCATTTGGCTACCTTATAAGCGTCATAGTTACTGCAGCCAGCTGCTCCCCCTTCTTTGAATCTTTCCTCCCTTTAAATCGTACTGTGGTCAGTCCTGCAGAAGCGATACGCCACCACCTGTCCATGTTACCGTTGTCTGAGTTACCTCAACAACGATTTCCTCGAGTTTTCAAATAAATTTCGCCGAGTGACGAGGCATTTGGCTACCTTAAGAGAGTCATAGTTACTGTTGCCAGCTGCTCGACCTACCTTCTTTCTTTCCACTCTTTAATTATTACTGTGGTCAGTCCTGCAGGAGCAATATGCCACTACATGTAAACCTTAACGTTGTCTGAGCTACCTTATCGAAGATATCCTCGAGTTTTCAACAAAAATTTTACATGGTGACAATTCATTTGGCTACCTTAAGAGAGTCATAGTACTCCTGCCTGCTGCTCCCACTTTTCTAAGCCCATTCTCTCTATCATTCTTGCTATGGCCTGTCCTACGGAACCGATGTGCCACTATATGTCCACGTTAACGTCGTCTCTGTTACTCCCACTACGAGTCTCTCGAGTTAGCAAATGTACCTCGCCGGATGACGGGGCATTTGGCTACCTTAAGAGCGTCATAGTTACTGCAGCCAGCTGCTCCCCCTTCTTTGAATGTTTCCTGTCTTTAATGCGTACTGTGGGCAGTCCTGCAGAAGCGATATGCCACCACCTGTCCATGTTACCGTTGTCTGAGTAGCCTCAACAACGATTTCCTCGAGTTTTCAAATAAATTTCGCCGAGTGACGAGGCATTTGGCTACCTTAAGAGAGTCATAGTTACTGTTGCCAGCTGCTCGACCTACTTTCTTTCTTTCCACTCTTTAATTATTACTGTGGTCAGTCCTGCAGGAGCAATAAGCCACTACATGTAAACCTTAACGTTGTCTGAGCTACCTTACCGAAGATATCCTCGAGTTTTCAAAAAAAAATGTCACATGTTGACGAAACATTTAACTACCTTAAGAGAGTCATAGTACTCCTGCCTGCTGCTCCCACTTTTCTAAGCCCATTCTCTCTATCATTCTTGCTATGGCCTGTCCTACGGAACCGATGTGCCACTATATGTCCACGTTAACGTCGTCACTGTTATTCCCACTACGAGTCTCTCGAGTTAGCAAATGTACCTCGCCGGATGACGAGCCATTTGACTACCTTAAGAGAGTCATAGTTACTGCAGCCAGCTGCTCCCCCGTCTTTGAATCTTTCCTCTCTTTAATTCGTACTGTGGTGTCCTGCAGAGGCGATACGCCACCACCTATCCATGTTACCGTTGTCTGAGTTACTTCAACGACGATTTCCTCGAGTTTTCAAATAAATTTCGCCGAGTGACGAGGCATTTGGCTACCTTAAGAGAGTCATAGTTACTGCTGCCAGCTGCTCGACCTACTTTCTTTCTTTCCACTCTTTAATTATTACTGTGGTCAGTCCTGCAGGAGCAATATGCCACTACATGTAAACCTTAACGTTGCCTGAGCTACCTTAACGAAAATATCCTCGAGTTTTCAAAAAAAATTTTAAATGGTGACGAGGCATTTGGCTACCTTAAGGGAGTTATAGTACCCCTGCCTGCTGCTCCCACTTTTCTAAGCCCTTTCTCTCTATCATTCTTGCTATGGCTGTCCTACAGAACCGATGTGCCACTATACGTCCACGTCAACGTCGTCTCTGTTACTCCCACTACGAGTCTCTAGAGTTAGCAAATGTACCTCGCCGGATGACGAGGTATTTGGCTGCCTTATAAGCGTCATAGTTACTGCAGCCAGCTGCTCCCCCTTCTTTGAATCTTTCCTCCCTTTAAATCGTACTGTGGTCAGTCCTGCAGAAGCGATACGCCACCACCTGTCCATGTTACCGTTGTCTGAGTTACCTCAACAACGATTTCCTCGAGTTTTCAAATAAATTTCGCCGAGTGACGAGGCATTTGGCTACCTTAAGAGAGTCATAGTTACTGTTGCCAGCTGCTCGACCTACCTTCTTTCTTTCCACTCTTTAATTATTACTGTGGTCAGTCCTGCAGGAGCAATATGCCACTACATGTATACCTTAACGTTGTCTCAGCTACCTTATCGAAGAAATTCTCGAGTTTTCAAAAAAAATTTCACATGGTGACGGGGCATTTGGCTACCTTAAGAGAGTCATAGTACCCCTGCCTGCTGCTCCCACTTTTCTAAGCCCTTTCTCTCTATCATTCTTGCTATGGCTGTCCTACAGGACCGATGTGCCACTATATGTCCACGTCAACGTCGTCTCTGTTACTCCCACTACGAGTCTCTCGAGTTAGCAAATGTACCTCGCCGGATGACGAGGCATTTGGCTACCTTATAAGCGTCATAGTTACTGCAGCCAGCTGCTCCCCCTTCTTTGAATCTTTCCTCCCTTTAAATCGTACTGTGGTCAGTCCTGCAGAAGCGATATGCCACCACCTGTCCATGTTACCGTTGTCTGAGTAACCTCAACAACGATTTCCTCGAGTTTTCAAATAAATTTCGCCGAGTGACGAGGCATTTGGCTACCTTAAGAGAGTCATAGTTACTGTTGCCAGCTGCTCGACCTACTTTCTTTCTTTCCACTCTTTAATTATTACTGTGGTCAGTCCTGCAGGAGCAATAAGCCACTACATGTAAACCTTAACGTTGTCTGAGCTACCTTACCGAAGATATCCTCGAGTTTTCAAAAAAAAATGTCACATGTTGACGAAACATTTAACTACCTTAAGAGAGTCATAGTACTCCTGCCTGCTGCTCCCACTTTTCTAAGCCCATTCTCTCTATCATTCTTGCTATGGCCTGTCCTACGGAACCGATGTGCCACTATATGTCCACGTTAACGTCGTCACTGTTATTCCCACTACGAGTCTCTCGAGTTAGCAAATGTACCTCGCCGGATGACGAGCCATTTGACTACCTTAAGAGAGTCATAGTTACTGCAGCCAGCTGCTCCCCCGTCTTTGAATCTTTCCTCTCTTTAATTCGTACTGTGGTGTCCTGCAGAAGCGATACGCCACCACCTATCCATGTTACCGTTGTCTGAGTTACTTCAACGACGATTTCCTCGAGTTTTCAAATAAATTTCGCCGAGTGACGAGGCATTTGGCTACCTTAAGAGAGTCATAGTTACTGCTGCCAGCTGCTCGACCTACTTTCTTTCTTTCCACTCTTTAATTATTACTGTGGTCAGTCCTGCAGGAGCAATATGCCACTACATGTAAACCTTAACGTTGCCTGAGCTACCTTAACGAAAATATCCTCGAGTTTTCAAAAAAAATTTTAAATGGTGACGAGGCATTTGGCTACCTTAAGGGAGTTATAGTACCCCTGCCTGCTGCTCCCACTTTTCTAAGCCCTTTCTCTCTATCATTCTTGCTATGGCTGTCCTACAGAACCGATGTGCCACTATACGTCCACGTCAACGTCGTCTCTGTTACTCCCACTACGAGTCTCTAGAGTTAGAAAATGTACCTCGCCGGATGACGAGGTATTTGGCTGCCTTATAAGCGTCATAGTTACTGCAGCCAGCTGCTCCCCCTTCTTTGAATCTTTCCTCCCTTTAAATCGTACTGTGGTCAGTTCTGCAGAAGCGATACGCCACCACCTGTCCATGTTACCGTTGTCTGAGTTACCTCAACAACGATTTCCTCGAGTTTTCAAATAAATTTCGCCGAGTGACGAGGCATTTGGCTACCTTAAGAGAGTCATAGTTACTGTTGCCAGCTGCTCGACCTACCTTCTTTCTTTCCACTCTTTAATTATTACTGTGGTCAGTCCTGCAGGAGCAATATGCCACTACATGTATACCTTAACGTTGTCTCAGCTACCTTATCGAAGAAATTCTCGAGTTTTCAAAAAAAATTTCACATGGTGACGGGGCATTTGGCTACCTTAAGAGAGTCATAGTACCCCTGCCTGCTGCTCCCACTTTTCTAAGCCCTTTCTCTCTATCATTCTTGCTATGGCTGTCCTACAGGACCGATGTGCCACTATATGTCCACGTCAACGTCGTCTCTGTTACTCCCACTACGAGTCTCTCGAGTTAGCAAATGTACCTCGCCGGATGACGAGGCATTTGGCTACCTTATAAGCGTCATAGTTACTGCAGCCAGCTGCTCCCCCTTCTTTGAATCTTTCCTCCCTTTAAATCGTACTGTGGTCAGTCCTGCAGAAGCGATATGCCACCACCTGTCCATGTTACCGTTGTCTGAGTAACCTCAACAACGATTTCCTCGAGTTTTCAAATAAATTTCGCCGAGTGACGAGGCATTTGGCTACCTTAAGAGAGTCATAGTTACTGTTGCCAGCTGCTCGACCTACTTTCTTTCTTTCCACTCTTTAATTATTACTGTGGTCAGTCCTGCAGGAGCAATAAGCCACTACATGTAAACCTTAACGTTGTCTGAGCTACCTTACCGAAGATATCCTCGAGTTTTCAAAAAAAAATGTCACATGTTGACGAAACATTTAACTACCTTAAGAGAGTCATAGTACTCCTGCCTGCTGCTCCCACTTTTCTAAGCCCATTCTCTCTATCATTCTTGCTATGGCCTGTCCTACGGAACCGATGTGCCACTATATGTCCACGTTAACGTCGTCACTGTTATTCCCACTACGAGTCTCTCGAGTTAGCAAATGTACCTCGCCGGATGACGAGCCATTTGACTACCTTAAGAGAGTCATAGTTACTGCAGCCAGCTGCTCCCCCGTCTTTGAATCTTTCCTCTCTTCAATTCGTACTGTGGTGTCCTGCAGAAGCGATACGCCACCACCTATCCATGTTACCGTTGTCTGAGTTACTTCAACGACGATTTCCTCGAGTTTTCAAATAAATTTCGCCGAGTGACGAGGCATTTGGCTACCTTAAGAGAGTCATAGTTACTGCTGCCAGCTGCTCGACCTACTTTCTTTCTTTCCACTCTTTAATTATTACTGTGGTCAGTCCTGCAGGAGCAATATGCCACTACATGTAAACCTTAACGTTGTCTGAGCTACCTTAACGAAAATATCCTCGAGTTTTCAAAAAAAATTTTAAATGGTGACGAGGCATTTGGCTACCTTAAGGGAGTTATAGTACCCCTGCCTGCTGCTCCCACTTTTCTAAGCCCTTTCTCTCTATCATTCTTGCTATGGCTGTCCTACAGAACCGATGTGCCACTATACGTCCACGTCAACGTCGTCTCTGTTACTCCCACTACGAGTCTCTAGAGTTAGCAAATGTACCTCGCCGGATGACGAGGTATTTGGCTGCCTTATAAGCGTCATAGTTACTGCAGCCAGCTGCTCCCCCTTCTTTGAATCTTTCCTCCCTTTAAATCGTACTGTGGTCAGTCCTGCAGAGGCGATACGCCACCACCTGTCCATGTTACCGTTGTCTGAGTTACCTCAACAACGATTTCCTCGAGTTTTCAAATAAATTTCGCCGAGTGACGAGGCATTTGGCTACCTTAAGAGAGTCATAGTTACTGTTGCCAGCTGCTCGACCTACCTTCTTTCTTTCCACTCTTTAATTATTACTGTGGTTAGTCCTGCAGGAGCAATATGCCACTACATGTAAACCTTAACGTTGTCTGAGCTACCTTATCGAAGATATCCTCGAGTTTTCAACAAAAATTTTACATGGTGACAATTCATTTGGCTACCTTAAGAGAGTCATAGTACTCCTGCCTGCTGCTCCCACTTTTCTAAGCCCATTCTCTCTATCATTCTTGCTATGGCCTGTCCTACGGAACCGATGTGCCACTATATGTCCACGTTAACGTCGTCTCTGTTACTCCCACTACGAGTCTCTCGAGTTAGCAAATGTACCTCGCCGGATGACGGGGCATTTGGCTACCTTAAGAGCGTCATAGTTACTGCAGCCAGCTGCTCCCCCTTCTTTGAATGTTTCCTGTCTTTAATGCGTACTGTGGGCAGTCCGGCAGAAGCGATATGCCACCACCTGTCCATGTTACCGTTGTCTGAGTAACCTCAACAACGATATCCTCGAGTTTTCAAATAAATTTCGCCGAGTGACGAGGCATTTGGCTACCTTAAGAGAGTCATAGTTACTGTTGCCAGCTGCTCGACCTACTTTCTTTCTTTCCACTCTTTAATTATTACTGTGGTCAGTCCTGCAGGAGCAATAAGCCACTACATGTAAACCTTAACGTTGTCTGAGCTACCTTACCGAAGATATCCTCGAGTTTTCAAAAAAAAATGTCACATGTTGACGAAACATTTAACTACCTTAAGAGAGTCATAGTACTCCTGCCTGCTGCTCCCACTTTTCTAAGCCCATTCTCTCTATCATTCTTGCTATGGCCTGTCCTACGGAACCGATGTGCCACTATATGTCCACGTTAACGTCGTCACTGTTATTCCCACTACGAGTCTCTCGAGATAGCAAATGTACCTCGCCGGATGACGAGCCATTTGACTACCTTAAGAGAGTCATAGTTACAGCAGCCAGCTGCTCCCCCGTCTTTAAATCTTTCCTCTCTTCAATTCGTACTGTGGTGTCCTGCAGAAGCGATACGCCACCACCCATCCATGTTACCGTTGTCTGAGTTACTTCAACGACGATTTCCTGGAGTTTTCAAATAAATTTCGCCGAGTGACGAGGCATTTGGCTACCTTAAGAGAGTCATAGTTACTGCTGCCAGCTGCTCGACCTACTTTCTTTCTTTCCACTCTTTAATTATTACTGTGGTCAGTCCTGCAGGAGCAATATGCCACTACATGTAAACCTTAACGTTGTCTGAGCTACCTGAACGAAAATATCCTCGAGTTTTCAAAAAAAATTTTAAATGGTGACGAGGCATTTGGCTACCTTAAGGGAGTTATAGTACCCCTGCCTGCTGCTTCCACTTTTCTAAGCCCTTTCTCTCTATCATTCTTGCTATGGCTGTCCTACAGAACCGATGTGCCACTATACGTCCACGTCAACGTCGTCTCTGTTACTCCCACTACGAGTCTCTAGAGTTAGCAAATGTACCTCGCCGGATGACGAGGTATTTGGCTGCCTTATAAGCGTCATAGTTACTGCAGCCAGCTGCTCCCCCTTCTTTGAATCTTTCCTCCCTTTAAATCGTACTGTGGTCAGTCCTGCAGAGGCGATACGCCACCACCTGTCCATGTGACCGTTGTCTGAGTTACCTCAACAACGATTTCCTCGAGTTTTCAAATAAATTTCGCCGAGTGACGAGGCATTTGGCTACCTTAAGAGAGTCATAGTTACTGTTGCCAGCTGCTCGACCTACCTTCTTTCTTTCCACTCTTTAATTATTACTGTGGTCAGTCCTGCAGGAGCAATATGCCACTACATGTAAAATTTAACGTTGTCTGAGCTACCTTATCGAAGATATCCTCGAGTTTTCAACAAAAATTTTACATGGTGACAATTCATTTGGCTACCTTAAGAGAGTCATAGTACTCCTGCCTGCTGCTCCCACTTTTCTAAGCCCATTCTCTCTATCATTCTTTCTATGGCCTGTCCTACGGAACCGATGTGCCACTATATGTCCACGTTAACGTCGTCTCTGTTACTCCCACTACGAGTCTCTCGAGTTAGCAAATGTACCTCGCCGGATGACGGGGCATTTGGCTACCTTAAGAGCGTCATAGTTACTGCAGCCAGCTGCTCCCCCTTCTTTGAATGATTCCTGTCTTTAATGCGTACTGTGGGCAGTCCTGCAGAAGCGATATGCCACCACCTGTCCATGTTACCGTTGTCTGAGTAACCTCAACAACGATTTCCTCGAGTTTTCAAATAAATTTCGCCGAGTGACGAGGCATTTGGCTACCTTAAGAGAGTCATAGTTACTGTTGCCAGCTGCTCGACCTACTTTCTTTCTTTCCACTCTTTAATTATTACTGTGGTCAGTCCTGCAGGAGCAATAAGCCACTACATGTAAACCTTAACGTTGTCTGAGCTACCTTACCGAAGATATCCTCGAGTTTTCAAAAAAAAATGTCACATGTTGACGAAACATTTAACTACCTTAAGAGAGTCATAGTACTCCTGCCTGCTGCTCCCACTTTTCTAAGCCCATTCTCTCTATCATTCTTGCTATGGCCTGTCCTACGGAACCGATGTGCCACTATATGTCCACGTTAACGTCGTCACTGTTATTCCCACTACGAGTCTCTCGAGTTAGCAAATGTACCTCGCCGGATGACGAGCCATTTGACTACCTTAAGAGAGTCATAGTTACTGCAGCCAGCTGCTCCCCCGTCTTTGAATCTTTCCTCTCTTTACTTCGTACTGTGGTGTCCTGCAGAAGCGATACGCCACCACCTATCCATGTTACCGTTGTCTGAGTTACTTCAACGACGATTTCCTCGAGTTTTCAAATAAATTTCGCCGAGTGACGAGGCATTTGGCTACCTTAAGAGAGTCATAGTTACTGCTGCCAGCTGCTCGACCTACTTTCTTTCTTTCCACTCTTTAATTATTACTGTGGTCAGTCCTGCAGGAGCAATATGCCACTACATGTAAACCTTAACGTTGTCTGAGCTACCTTAACGAAAATATCCTCGAGTTTTCAAAAAAAATTTTAAATGGTGACGAGGCATTTGGCTACCTTAAGGGAGTTATAGTACCCCTGCCTGCTGCTCCCACTTTTCTAAGCCCTTTCTCTCTATCATTCTTGCTATGGCTGTCCTACAGAACCGATGTGCTTCTATATGTCCACGTCAACGTCGTCTCTGTTACTCCCACTACGAGTCTCTAGAGTTAGCAAATGTACCTCGCCGGATGACGAGGTATTTGGCTGCCTTATAAGCGTCATAGTTACTGCAGCCAGCTGCTCCCCCTTCTTTGAATCTTTCCTCCCTTTAAATCGTACTGTGGTCAGTCCTGCAGAAGCGATACGCCACCACCTGTCCATGTTACCGTTGTCTGAGTTACCTCAACAACGATTTCCTCGAGTTTTCAAATAAATTTCGCCGAGTGACGAGGCATTTGGCTACCTTAAGAGAGTCATAGTTACTGTTGCCAGCTGCTCGACCTACCTTCTTTCTTTCCACTCTTTAATTATTACTGTGGTCAGTCCTGCAGGAGCAATAAGCCACTACATGTAAACCTTAACGTTGTCTGAGCTACCTTATCGAAGATATCCTCGAGTTTTCAACAAAAATTTTACATGGTGACAATTCATTTGGCTACCTTAAGAGAGTCATAGTACTCCTGCCTGCTGCTCCCACTTTTCTAAGCCCATTCTCTCTATCATTCTTGCTATGGCCTGTCCTACGGAACCGATGTGCCACTATATGTCCACGTTAACGTCGTCTCTGTTACTCCCACTACGAGCCTCTCGAGTTAGCAAATGTACCTCGCCGGATGACGGGGCATTTGGCTACCTTAAGAGCGTCATAGTTACTGCAGCCAGCTGCTCCCCCTTCTTTGAATGTTTCCTGTCTTTAATGCGTATTGTGGGCAGTCCTGCAGAAGCGATATGCCACCACCTGTCCATGTTACCGTTGTCTGAGTAACCTCAACAACGATTTCCTCGAGTTTTCAAATAAATTTCGCCGAGTGACGAGGCATTTGGCTACCTTAAGAGAGTCATAGTTACTGTTGCCAGCTGCTCGACCTACCTTCTTTCTTTCCACTCTTTAATTATTACTGTGGTCAGTCCTGCAGGAGCAATATGCCACTACATGTATACCTTAACGTTGTCTCAGCTACCTTATCGAAGAAATTCTCGAGTTTTCAAAAAAAATTTCACATGGTGACGGGGCATTTGGCTACCTTAAGAGAGTCATAGTACCCCTGCCTGCAGCTCCCACTTTTCTAAGCCCTTTCTCTCTATCATTCTTGCTATGGCTGTCCTACAGGACCGATGTGCCACTATATGTCCACGTCAACGTCGTCTCTGTTACTCCCACTACGAGTCTCTCGAGTTAGCAAATGTACCTCGCCGGATGACGAGGCATTTGGCTACCTTATAAGCGTCATAGTTACTGCAGCCAGCTGCTCCCCCTTCTTTGAATCTTTCCTCTCTTTAAATCGTACTGTGGTCAGTCCTGCAGAAGCGATACGCCACCACCTGTCCATGTTACCGTTGTCTGAGTTACCTCAACAACGATTTCCTCGAGTTTTCAAATAAATTTCGCCGAGTGACGAGGCATTTGGCTACCTTAAGAGAGTCATAGTTACTGTTGCCAGCTGCTCGACCTACCTTCTTTCTTTCCACTCTTTAATTATTACTGTGGTCAGTCCTGCAGGAGCAATATGCCACTACATGTAAACCTTAACGTTGTCTGAGCTACCTTATCGAAGATATCCTCGAGTTTTCAACAAAAATTTTACATGGTGACAATTCATTTGGCTACCTTAAGAGAGTCATAGTACTCCTGCCTGCTGCTCCCACTTTTCTAAGCCCATTCTCTCTATCATTCTTGCTATGGCCTGTCCTACGGAACCGATGTGCCACTATATGTCCACGTTAACGTCGTCTCTGTTACTCCCACTACGAGCCTCTCGAGTTAGCAAATGTACCTCGCCGGATGACGGGGCATTTGGCTACCTTAAGAGCGTCATAGTTACTGCAGCCAGCTGCTCCCCCTTCTTTGAATGTTTCCTGTCTTTAATGCGTATTGTGGGCAGTCCTGCAGAAGCGATATGCCACCACCTGTCCATGTTACCGTTGTCTGAGTAACCTCAACAACGATTTCCTCGAGTTTTCAAATAAATTTCGCCGAGTGACGAGGCATTTGGCTACCTTAAGAGAGTCATAGTTACTGTTGCCAGCTGCTCGACCTACCTTCTTTCTTTCCACTCTTTAATTATTACTGTGGTCAGTCCTGCAGGAGCAATATGCCACTACATGTATACCTTAACGTTGTCTCAGCTACCTTATCGAAGAAATTCTCGAGTTTTCAAAAAAAATTTCACATGGTGACGGGGCATTTGGCTACCTTAAGAGAGTCATAGTACCCCTGCCTGCAGCTCCCACTTTTCTAAGCCCTTTCTCTCTATCATTCTTGCTATGGCTGTCCTACAGGACCGATGTGCCACTATATGTCCACGTCAACGTCGTCTCTGTTACTCCCACTACGAGTCTCTCGAGTTAGCAAATGTACCTCGCCGGATGACGAGGCATTTGGCTACCTTATAAGCGTCATAGTTACTGCAGCCAGCTGCTCCCCCTTCTTTGAATCTTTCCTCTCTTTAAATCGTACTGTGGTCAGTCCTGCAGAAGCGATACGCCACCACCTGTCCATGTTACCGTTGTCTGAGTTACCTCAACAACGATTTCCTCGAGTTTTCAAATAAATTTCGCCGAGTGACGAGGCATTTGGCTACCTTAAGAGAGTCATAGTTACTGTTGCCAGCTGCTCGACCTACCTTCTTTCTTTCCACTCTTTAATTATTACTGTGGTCAGTCCTGCAGGAGCAATATGCCACTACATGTAAACCTTAACGTTGTCTGAGCTACCTTATCGAAGATATCCTCGAGTTTTCAACAAAAATTTTACATGGTGACAATTCATTTGGCTACCTTAAGAGAGTCATAGTACTCCTGCCTGCTGCTCCCACTTTTCTAAGCCCATTCTCTCTATCATTCTTGCTATGGCCTGTCCTACGGAACCGATGTGCCACTATATGTCCACGTTAACGTCGTCTCTGTTACTCCCACTACGAGTCTCTCGAGTTAGCAAATGTACCTCGCCGGATGACGGGGCATTTGGCTACCTTAAGAGCGTCATAGTTACTGCAGCCAGCTGCTCCCCCTTCTTTGAATGTTTCCTGTCTTTAATGCGTACTGTGGGCAGTCCTGCAGAAGCGATATGCCACCACCTGTCCATGTTACCGTTGTCTGAGTAACCTCAACAACGATTTCCTCGAGTTTTCAAATAAATTTCGCCGAGTGACGAGGCATTTGGCTACCTTAAGAGAGTCATAGTTACTGTTGCCAGCTGCTCGACCTACTTTCTTTCTTTCCACTCTTTAATTATTACTGTGGTCAGTCCTGCAGGAGCAATAAGCCACTACATGTAAACCTTAACGTTGTCTGAGCTACCTTACCGAAGATATCCTCGAGTTTTCAAAAAAAAATGTCACATGTTGACGAAACATTTAACTACCTTAAGAGAGTCATAGTACTCCTGCCTGCTGCTCCCACTTTTCTAAGCCCATTCTCTCTATCATTCTTGCTATGGCCTGTCCTACGGAACCGATGTGCCACTATATGTCCACGTTAACGTCGTCACTGTTATTCCCACTACGAGTCTCTCGAGTTAGCAAATGTACCTCGCCGGATGACGAGCCATTTGACTACCTTAAGAGAGTCATAGTTACTGCAGCCAGCTGCTCCCCCGTCTTTGAATCTTTCCTCTCTTTAATTCGTACTGTGGTGTCCTGCAGAAGCGATACGCCACCACCTATCCATGTTACCGTTGTCTGAGTTACTTCAACGACGATTTCCTCGAGTTTTCAAATAAATTTCGCCGAGTGACGAGGCATTTGGCTACCTTAAGAGAGTCATAGTTACTGCTGCCAGCTGCTCGACCTACTTTCTTTCTTTCCACTCTTTAATTATTACTGTGGTCAGTCCTGCAGGAGCAATATGCCACTACATGTAAACCTTAACGTTGTCTGAGCTACCTTAACGAAAATATCCTCGAGTTTTCAAAAAAAATTTTAAATGGTGACGAGGCATTTGGCTACCTTAAGGGAGTTATAGTACCCCTGCCTGCTGCTCCCACTTTTCTAAGCCCTTTCTCTCTATCATTCTTGCTATGGCTGTCCTACAGAACCGATGTGCCACTATACGTCCACGTCAACGTCGTCTCTGTTACTCCCACTACGAGTCTCTAGAGTTAGCAAATGTACCTCGCCAGATGACGAGGTATTTGGCTGCCTTATAAGCGTCATAGTTACTGCAGCCAGCTGCTCCCCCTTCTTTGAATCTTTCCTCCCTTTAAATCGTACTGTGGTCAGTCCTGCAGAAGCGATACGCCACCACCTGTCCATGTTACCGTTGTCTGAGTTACCTCAACAACGATTTCCTCGAGTTTTCAAATAAATTTCGCCGAGTGACGAGGCATTTGGCTACCTTAAGAGAGTCATAGTTACTGTTGCCAGCTGCTCGACCTACTTTCTTTCTTTCCACTCTTTAATTATTACTGTGGTCAGTCCTGCAGGAGCAATAAGCCACTACATGTAAACCTTAACGTTGTCTGAGCTACCTTACCGAAGATATCCTCGAGTTTTCAAAAAAAAATGTCACATGTTGACGAAACATTTAACTACCTTAAGAGAGTCATAGTACTCCTGCCTGCTGCTCCCACTTTTCTAAGCCCATTCTCTCTATCATTCTTGCTATGGCCTGTCCTACGGAACCGATGTGCCACTATATGTCCACGTTAACGTCGTCTCTGTTACTCCCACTACGAGTCTCTCGAGTTAGCAAATGTACCTCGCCGGATGACGGGGCATTTGGCTACCTTAAGAGCGTCATAGTTACTGCAGCCAGCTGCTCCCCCTTCTTTGAATGATTCCTGTCTTTAATGCGTACTGTGGGCAGTCCTGCAGAAGCGATATGCCACCACCTGTCCATGTTACCGTTGTCTGAGTAACCTCAACAACGATTTCCTCGAGTTTTCAAATAAATTTCGCCGAGTGACGAGGCATTTGGCTACCTTAAGAGAGTCATAGTTACTGTTGCCAGCTGCTCGACCTACTTTCTTTCTTTCCACTCTTTAATTATTACTGTGGTCAGTCCTGCAGGAGCAATATGCCACTACATGTAAACCTTAACGTTGTCTGAGCTACCTTAACGAAAATATCCTCGAGTTTTCAAAAAAAATTTTAAATGGTGACGAGGCATTTGGCTACCTTAAGGGAGTTATAGTACCCCTGCCTGCTGCTTCCACTTTTCTAAGCCCTTTCTCTCTATCATTCTTGCTATGGCTGTCCTACAGAACCGATGTGCCACTATACGTCCACGTCAACGTCGTCTCTGTTACTCCCACTACGAGTCTCTAGAGTTAGCAAATGTACCTCGCCGGATGACGAGGTATTTGGCTGCCTTATAAGCGTCATAGTTACTGCAGCCAGCTGCTCCCCCTTCTTTGAATCTTTCCTCCCTTTAAATCGTACTGTGGTCAGTCCTGCAGAGGCGATACGCCACCACCTGTCCATGTTACCGTTGTCTGAGTTACCTCAACAACGATTTCCTCGAGTTTTCAAATAAATTTCGCCGAGTGACGAGGCATTTGGCTACCTTAAGAGAGTCATAGTTACTGTTGCCAGCTGCTCGACCTACCTTCTTTCTTTCCACTCTTTAATTATTACTGTGGTCAGTCCTGCAGGAGCAATATGCCACTACATGTAAACCTTAACGTTGTCTGAGCTACCTTATCGAAGATATCCTCGAGTTTTCAACAAAAATTTTACATGGTGACAATTCATTTGGCTACCTTAAGAGAGTCATAGTACTCCTGCCTGCTGCTCCCACTTTTCTAAGCCCATTCTCTCTATCATTCTTGCTATGGCCTGTCCTACGGAACCGATGTGCCACTATATGTCCACGTTAACGTCGTCTCTGTTACTCCCACTACGAGTCTCTCGAGTTAGCAAATGTACCTCGCCGGATGACGGGGCATTTGGCTACCTTAAGAGCGTCATAGTTACTGCAGCCAGCTGCTCCCCCTTCTTTGAATGTTTCCTGTCTTTAATGCGTACTGTGGGCAGTCCTGCAGAAGCGATATGCCACCACCTGTCCATGTTACCGTTGTCTGAGTAACCTCAACAACGATTTCCTCGAGTTTTCAAATAAATTTCGCCGAGTGACGAGGCATTTGGCTACCTTAAGAGAGTCATAGTTACTGTTGCCAGCTGCTCGACCTACTTTCTTTCTTTCCACTCTTTAATTATTACTGTGGTCAGTCCTGCAGGAGCAATAAGCCACTACATGTAAACCTTAACGTTGTCTGAGCTACCTTACCGAAGATATCCTCGAGTTTTCAAAAAAAAATGTCACATGTGGACGAAACATTTAACTACCTTAAGAGAGTCATAGTACTCCTGCCTGCTGCTCCCACTTTTCTAAGCCCATTCTCTCTATCATTCTTGCTATGGCCTGTCCTACGGAACCGATGTGCCACTATATGTCCACGTTAACGTCGTCACTGTTATTCCCACTACGAGTCTCTCGATTTAGCAAATGTACCTCGCCGGATGACGAGCCATTTGACTACCTTAAGAGAGTCATAGTTACAGCAGCCAGCTGCTCCCCCGTCTTTAAATCTTTCCTCTCTTCAATTCGTACTGTGGTGTCCTGCAGAAGCGATACGCCACCACCTATCCATGTTACCGTTGTCTGAGTTACTTCAACGACGATTTCCTCGAGTTTTCAAATAAATTTCGCCGAGTGACGAGGCATTTGGCTACCTTAAGAGAGTCATAGTTACTGCTGCCAGCTGCTCGACCTACTTTCTTTCTTTCCACTCTTTAATTATTACTGTGGTCAGTCCTGCAGGAGCAATATGCCACTACATGTAAACCTTAACGTTGTCTGAGCTACCTTAACGAAAATATCCTCGAGTTTTCAAAAAAAATTTTAAATGGTGACGAGGCATTTGGCTACCTTAAGGGAGTTATAGTACCCCTGCCTGCTGCTTCCACTTTTCTAAGCCCTTTCTCTCTATCATTCTTGCTATGGCTGTCCTACAGAACCGATGTGCCACTATACGTCCACGTCAACGTCGTCTCTGTTACTCCCACTACGAGTCTCTAGAGTTAGCAAATGTACCTCGCCGGATGACGAGGTATTTGGCTGCCTTATAAGCGTCATAGTTACTGCAGCCAGCTGCTCCCCCTTCTTTGAATCTTTCCTCCCTTTAAATCGTACTGTGGTCAGTCCTGCAGAGGCGATACGCCACCACCTGTCCATGTTACCGTTGTCTGAGTTACCTCAACAACGATTTCCTCGAGTTTTCAAATAAATTTCGCCGACTGACGAGGCATTTGGCTACCTTAAGAGAGTCATAGTTACTGTTGCCAGCTGCTCGACCTACCTTCTTTCTTTCCACTCTTTAATTATTACTGTGGTCAGTCCTGCAGGAGCAATATGCCACTACATGTAAACCTTAACGTTGTCTGAGCTACCTTATCGAAGATATCCTCGAGTTTTCAACAAAAATTTTACATGGTGACAATTCATTTGGCTACCTTAAGAGAGTCATAGTACTCCTGCCTGCTGCTCCCACTTTTCTAAGCCCATTCTCTCTATCATTCTTGCTATGGCCTGTCCTACGGAACCGATGTGCCACTATATGTCCACGTTAACGTCGTCTCTGTTACTCCCACTACGAGTCTCTCGAGTTAGCAAATGTACCTCGCCGGATGACGGGGCATTTGGCTACCTTAAGAGCGTCATAGTTACTGCAGCCAGCTGCTCCCCCTTCTTTGAATGATTCCTGTCTTTAATGCGTACTGTGGGCAGTCCTGCAGAAGCGATATGCCACCACCTGTCCATGTTACCGTTGTCTGAGTAACCTCAACAACGATTTCCTCGAGTTTTCAAATAAATTTCGCCGAGTGACGAGGCATTTGGCTACCTTAAGAGAGTCATAGTTACTGTTGCCAGCTGCTCGACCTACTTTCTTTCTTTCCACTCTTTAATTATTACTGTGGTCAGTCCTGCAGGAGCAATAAGCCACTACATGTAAACCTTAACGTTGTCTGAGCTACCTTACCGAAGATATCCTCGAGTTTTCAAAAAAAAATGTCACATGTTGACGAAACATTTAACTACCTTAAGAGAGTCATAGTACTCCTGCCTGCTGCTCCCACTTTTCTAAGCCCATTCTCTCTATCATTCTTGCTATGGCCTGTCCTACGGAACCGATGTGCCACTATATGTCCACGTTAACGTCGTCACTGTTATTCCCACTACGAGTCTCTCGAGTTAGCAAATGTACCTCGCCGGATGACGAGCCATTTGGCTACCTTAAGAGAGTCATAGTTACAGCAGCCAGCTGCTCCCCCGTCTTTAAATCTTTCCTCTCTTCAATTCGTACTGTGGTGTCCTGCAGAAGCGATACGCCACCACCTATCCATGTTACCGTTGTCTGAGTTACTTCAACGACGATTTCCTCGAGTTTTCAAATAAATTTCGCCGAGTGACGAGGCATTTGGCTACCTTAAGAGAGTCATAGTTACTGCTGCCAGCTGCTCGACCTACTTTCTTTCTTTCCACTCTTTAATTATTACTGTGGTCAGTCCTGCAGGAGCAATATGCCACTACATGTAAACCTTAACGTTGTCTGAGCTACCTTAACGAAAATATCCTCGAGTTTTCAAAAAAAATTTTTAATGGTGACGAGGCATTTGGCTACCTTAAGGGAGTTATAGTACCCCTGCCTGCTGCTTCCACTTTTCTAAGCCCTTTCTCTCTATCATTCTTGCTATGGCTGTCCTACAGAACCGATGTGCCACTATACGTCCACGTCAACGTCGTCTCTGTTACTCCCACTACGAGTCTCTAGAGTTAGCAAATGTACCTCGCCGGATGACGAGGTATTTGGCTGCCTTATAAGCGTCATAGTTACTGCAGCCAGCTGCTCCCCCTTCTTTGAATCTTTCCTCCCTTTAAATCGTACTGTGGTCAGTCCTGCAGAGGCGATACGCCACCACCTGTCCATGTTACCGTTGTCTGAGTTACCTCAACAACGATTTCCTCGAGTTTTCAAATAAATTTCGCCGAGTGACGAGGCATTTGGCTACCTTAAGAGAGTCATAGTTACTGTTGCCAGCTGCTCGACCTACCTTCTTTCTTTCCACTCTTTAATTATTACTGTGGTCAGTCCTGCAGGAGCAATATGCCACTACATGTAAACCTTAACGTTGTCTGAGCTACCTTATCGAAGATATCCTCGAGTTTTCAACAAAAATTTTACATGGTGACAATTCATTTGGCTACCTTAAGAGAGTCATAGTACTCCTGCCTGCTGCTCCCACTTTTCTAAGCCCATTCTCTCTATCATTCTTGCTATGGCCTGTCCTACGGAACCGATGTGCCACTATATGTCCACGTTAACGTCGTCTCTGTTACTCCCACTACGAGTCTCTCGAGTTAGCAAATGTACCTCGCCGGATGACGGGGCATTTGGCTACCTTAAGAGCGTCATAGTTACTGCAGCCAGCTGCTCCCCCTTCTTTGAATGATTCCTGTCTTTAATGCGTACTGTGGGCAGTCCTGCAGAAGCGATATGCCACCACCTGTCCATGTTACCGTTGTCTGAGTAACCTCAACAACGATTTCCTCGAGTTTTCAAATAAATTTCGCCGAGTGACGAGGCATTTGGCTACCTTAAGAGAGTCATAGTTACTGTTGCCAGCTGCTCGACCTACTTTCTTTCTTTCCACTCTTTAATTATTACTGTGGTCAGTCCTGCAGGAGCAATAAGCCACTACATGTAAACCTTAACGTTGTCTGAGCTACCTTACCGAAGATATCCTCGAGTTTTCAAAAAAAAATGTCACATGTTGACGAAACATTTAACTACCTTAAGAGAGTCATAGTACTCCTGCCTGCTGCTCCCACTTTTCTAAGCCCATTCTCTCTATCATTCTTGCTATGGCCTGTCCTACGGAACCGATGTGCCACTATATGTCCACGTTAACGTCGTCACTGTTATTCCCACTACGAGTCTCTCGAGTTAGCAAATGTACCTCGCCGGATGACGAGCCATTTGACTACCTTAAGAGAGTCATAGTTACAGCAGCCAGCTGCTCCCCCGTCTTTAAATCTTTCCTCTCTTCAATTCGTACTGTGGTGTCCTGCAGAAGCGATACGCCACCACCTATCCATGTTACCGTTGTCTGAGTTACTTCAACGACGATTTCCTCGAGTTTTCAAATAAATTTCGCCGAGTGACGAGGCATTTGGCTACCTTAAGAGAGTCATAGTTACTGCTGCCAGCTGCTCGACCTACTTTCTTTCTTTCCACTCTTTAATTATTACTGTGGTCAGTCCTGCAGGAGCAATATGCCACTACATGTAAACCTTAACGTTGTCTGAGCTACCTTAACGAAAATATCCTCGAGTTTTCAAAAAAAATTTTAAATGGTGACGAGGCATTTGGCTACCTTAAGGGAGTTATAGTACCCCTGCCTGCTGCTTCCACTTTTCTAAGCCCTTTCTCTCTATCATTCTTGCTATGGCTGTCCTACAGAACCGATGTGCCACTATACGTCCACGTCAACGTCGTCTCTGTTACTCCCACTACGAGTCTCTAGAGTTAGCAAATGTACCTCGCCGGATGACGAGGTATTTGGCTGCCTTATAAGCGTCATAGTTACTGCAGCCAGCTGCTCCCCCTTCTTTGAATCTTTCCTCCCTTTAAATCGTACTGTGGTCAGTCCTGCAGAGGCGATACGCCACCACCTGTCCATGTTACCGTTGTCTGAGTTACCTCAACAACGATTTCCTCGAGTTTTCAAATAAATTTCGCCGAGTGACGAGGCATTTGGCTACCTTAAGAGAGTCATAGTTACTGTTGCCAGCTGCTCGACCTACCTTCTTTCTTTCCACTCTTTAATTATTACTGTGGTCAGTCCTGCAGGAGCAATATGCCACTACATGTAAACCTTAACGTTGTCTGAGCTACCTTATCGAAGATATCCTCGAGTTTTCAACAAAAATTTTACATGGTGACAATTCATTTGGCTACCTTAAGAGAGTCATAGTACTCCTGCCTGCTGCTCCCACTTTTCTAAGCCCATTCTCTCTATCATTCTTGCTATGGCCTGTCCTACGGAACCGATGTGCCACTATATGTCCACGTTAACGTCGTCTCTGTTACTCCCACTACGAGTCTCTCGAGTTAGCAAATGTACCTCGCCGGATGACGGGGCATTTGGCTACCTTAAGAGCGTCATAGTTACTGCAGCCAGCTGCTCCCCCTTCTTTGAATGATTCCTGTCTTTAATGCGTACTGTGGGCAGTCCTGCAGAAGCGATATGCCACCACCTGTCCATGTTACCGTTGTCTGAGTAACCTCAACAACGATTTCCTCGAGTTTTCAAATAAATTTCGCCGAGTGACGAGGCATTTGGCTACCTTAAGAGAGTCATAGTTACTGTTGTCAGCTGCTCGACCTACTTTCTTTCTTTCCACTCTTTAATTATTACTGTGGTCAGTCCTGCAGGAGCAATAAGCCACTACATGTAAACCTTAACGTTGTCTGAGCTACCTTACCGAAGATATCCTCGAGTTTTCAAAAAAAAATGTCACATGTTGACGAAACATTTAACTACCTTAAGAGAGTCATAGTACTCCTGCCTGCTGCTCCCACTTTTCTAAGCCCATTCTCTCTATCATTCTTGCTATGGCCTGTCCTACGGAACCGATGTGCCACTATATGTCCACGTTAACGTCGTCACTGTTATTCCCACTACGAGTCTCTCGAGTTAGCAAATGTACCTCGCCGGATGACGATCCATTTGACTACCTTAAGAGAGTCATAGTTACTGCAGCCAGCTGCTCCCCCGTCTTTGAATCTTTCCTCTCTTTACTTCGTACTGTGGTGTCCTGCAGAAGCGATACGCCACCACCTATCCATGTTACCGTTGTCTGAGTTACTTCAACGACGATTTCCTCGAGTTTTCAAATAAATTTCGCCGAGTGACGAGGCATTTGGCTACCTTAAGAGAGTCATAGTTACTGCTGCCAGCTGCTCGACCTACTTTCTTTCTTTCCACTCTTTAATTATTACTGTGGTCAGTCCTGCAGGAGCAATATGCCACTACATGTAAACCTTAACGTTGTCTGAGCTACCTTAACGAAAATATCCTCGAGTTTTCAAAAAAAATTTTAAATGGTGACGAGGCATTTGGCTACCTTAAGGGAGTTATAGTACCCCTGCCTGCTGCTCCCACTTTTCTAAGCCCTTTCTCTCTATCATTCTTGCTATGGCTGTCCTACAGAACCGATGTGCCACTATATGTCCACGTCAACGTCGTCTCTGTTACTCCCACTACGAGTCTCTAGAGTTAGCAAATGTACCTCGCCGGATGACGAGGTATTTGGCTGCCTTATAAGCGTCATAGTTACTGCAGCCAGCTGCTCCCCCTTCTTTGAATCTTTCCTCCCTTTAAATCGTACTGTGGTCAGTCCTGCAGAGGCGATACGCCACCACCTGTCCATGTTACCGTTGTCTGAGTTACCTCAACAACGATTTCCTCGAGTTTTCAAATAAATTTCGCCGAGTGACGAGGCATTTGGCTACCTTAAGAGAGTCATAGTTACTGTTGCCAGCTGCTCGACCTACCTTCTTTCTTTCCACTCTTTAATTATTACTGTGGTCAGTCCTGCAGGAGCAATATGCCACTACATGTAAACCTTAACGTTGTCTGAGCTACCTTATCGAAGATATCCTCGAGTTTTCAACAAAAATTTTACATGGTGACAATTCATTTGGCTACCTTAAGAGAGTCATAGTACTCTTGCCTGCTGCTCCCACTTTTCTAAGCCCTTTCTCTCTATCATTCTTGCTATGGCCTGTCCTACGGAACCGATGTGCCACTATATGTCCACGTTAACGTCGTCACTGTTATTCCCACTACGAGTCTCTCGAGTTAGCAAATGTACCTCGCCGGATGACGAGCCATTTGACTACCTTAAGAGAGTCATAGTTACTGCAGCCAGCTGCTCCCCCGTCTTTGAATCTTTCCTCTCTTTACTTCGTACTGTGGTGTCCTGCAGAAGCGATACGCCACCACCTATCCATGTTACCGTTGTCTGAGTTACTTCAACGACGATTTCCTCGAGTTTTCAAATAAATTTCGCCGAGTGACGAGGCATTTGGCTACCTTAAGAGAGTCATAGTTACTGCTGCCAGCTGCTCGACCTACTTTCTTTCTTTCCACTCTTTAATTATTACTGTGGTCAGTCCTGCAGGAGCAATATGCCACTACATGTAAACCTTAACGTTGTCTGAGCTACCTTAACGAAAATATCCTCGAGTTTTCAAAAAAAATTTTAAATGGTGACGAGGCATTTGGCTACCTTAAGGGAGTTATAGTACCCCTGCCTGCTGCTCCCACTTTTCTAAGCCCTTTCTCTCTATCATTCTTGCTATGGCTGTCCTACAGAACCGATGTGCCACTATATGTCCACGTCAACGTCGTCTCTGTTACTCCCACTACGAGTCTCTAGAGTTAGCAAATGTACCTCGCCGGATGACGAGGTATTTGGCTGCCTTATAAGCGTCATAGTTACTGCAGCCAGCTGCTCCCCCTTCTTTGAATCTTTCCTCCCTTTAAATCGTACTGTGGTCAGTCCTGCAGAAGCGATACGCCACCACCTGTCCATGTTACCGTTGTCTGAGTTACCTCAACAACGATTTCCTCGAGTTTTCAAATAAATTTCGCCGAGTGACGAGGCATTTGGCTACCTTAAGAGAGTCATAGTTACTGTTGCCAGCTGCTCGACCTACCTTCTTTCTTTCCACTCTTTAATTATTACTGTGGTCAGTCCTGCAGGAGCAATATGCCACTACATGTAAACCTTAACGTTGTCTGAGCTACCTTATCGAAGATATCCTCGAGTTTTCAACAAAAATTTTACATGGTGACAATTCATTTGGCTACCTTAAGAGAGTCATAGTACTCCTGCCTGCTGCTCCCACTTTTCTAAGCCCATTCTCTCTATCATTCTTGCTATGGCCTGTCCTACGGAACCGATGTGCCACTATATGTCCACGTTAACGTCGTCTCTGTTACTCCCACTACGAGTCTCTCGAGTTAGCAAATGTACCTCGCCGGATGACGGGGCATTTGGCTACCTTAAGAGCGTCATAGTTACTGCAGCCAGCTGCTCCCCCTTCTTTGAATGTTTCCTGTCTTTAATGCGTACTGTGGGCAGTCCTGCAGAAGCGATATGCCACCACCTGTCCATGTTACCGTTGTCTGAGTAACCTCAACAACGATTTCCTCGAGTTTTCAAATAAATTTCGCCGAGTGACGAGGCATTTGGCTACCTTAAGAGAGTCATAGTTACTGTTGCCAGCTGCTCGACCTACTTTCTTTCTTTCCACTCTTTAATTATTACTGTGGTCAGTCCTGCAGGAGCAATAAGCCACTACATGTAAACCTTAACGTTGTCTGAGCTACCTTACCGAAGATATCCTCGAGTTTTCAAAAAAAAATGTCACATGTTGACGAAACATTTAACTACCTTAAGAGAGTCATAGTACTCCTGCCTGCTGCTCCCACTTTTCTAAGCCCATTCTCTCTATCATTCTTGCTATGGCCTGTCCTACGGAACCGATGTGCCACTATATGTCCACGTTAACGTCGTCACTGTTATTCCCACTACGAGTCTCTCGAGTTAGCAAATGTACCTCGCCGGATGACGAGCCATTTGACTACCTTAAGAGAGTCATAGTTACAGCAGCCAGCTGCTCCCCCTTCTTTGAATGTTTCCTGTCTTTAATGCGTACTGTGGGCAGTCCTGCAGAAGCGATATGCCACCACCTGTCCATGTTACCGTTGTCTGAGTAACCTCAACAACGATTTCCTCGAGTTTTCAAATAAATTTCGCCGAGTGACGAGGCATTTGGCTACCTTAAGAGAGTCATAGTTACTGTTGCCAGCTGCTCGACCTACTTTCTTTCTTTCCACTCTTTAATTATTACTGTGGTCAGTCCTGCAGGAGCAATAAGCCACTACATGTAAACCTTAACGTTGTCTGAGCTACCTTACCGAAGATATCCTCGAGTTTTCAAAAAAAAATGTCACATGTTGACGAAACATTTAACTACCTTAAGAGAGTCATAGTACTCCTGCCTGCTGCTCCCACTTTTCTAAGCCCATTCTCTCTATCATTCTTGCTATGGCCTGTCCTACGGAACCGATGTGCCACTATATGTCCACGTTAACGTCGTCACTGTTATACCCACTACGAGTCTCTCGAGTTAGCAAATGTACCTCGCCGGATGACGAGCCATTTGACTACCTTAAGAGAGTCATAGTTACTGCAGCCAGCTGCTCCCCCGTCTTTGAATCTTTCCTCTCTTTAATTCGTACTGTGGTGTCCTGCAGAAGCGATACGCCACCACCTATCCATGTTACCGTTGTCTGAGTTACTTCAACGACGATTTCCTCGAGTTTTCAAATAAATTTCGCCGAGTGACGAGGCATTTGGCTCCTTAAGAGAGTCATAGTTACTGTTGCCAGCTGCTCGACCTACCTTCTTTCTTTCCACTCTTTAATTATTACTGTGGTCAGTCCTGCAGGAGCAATATGCCACTACATGTAAACCTTAACGTTGTCTGAGCTACCTTATCGAAGATATCCTCGAGTTTTCAACAAAAATTTTACATGGTGACAATTCATTTGGCTACCTTAAGAGAGTCATAGTACTCCTGCCTGCTGCTCCCACTTTTCTAAGCCCATTCTCTCTATCATTCTTGCTATGGCCTGTCCTACGGAACCGATGTGCCACTATATGTCCACGTTAACGTCGTCTCTGTTACTCCCACTACGAGTCTCTCGAGTTAGCAAATGTACCTCGCCGGATGACGGGGCATTTGGCTACCTTAAGAGCGTCATAGTTACTGCAGCCAGCTGCTCCCCCTTCTTTGAATGTTTCCTGTCTTTAATGCGTACTGTGGGCAGTCCTGCAGAAGCGATATGCCACCACCTGTCCATGTTACCGTTGTCTGAGTAACCTCAACAACGATTTCCTCGAGTTTTCAAATAAATTTCGCCGAGTGACGAGGCATTTGGCTACCTTAAGAGAGTCATAGTTACTGTTGCCAGCTGCTCGACCTACTTTCTTTCTTTCCACTCTTTAATTATTACTGTGGTCAGTCCTGCAGGAGCAATATGCCACTACATGTATACCTTAACGTTGTCTCAGCTACCTTATCGAAGAAATTCTCGAGTTTTCAAAAAAAATTTCACATGGTGACGGGGCATTTGGCTACCTTAAGAGAGTCATAGTACCCCTGCCTGCTGCTCCCACTTTTCTAAGCCCTTTCTCTCTATCATTCTTGCTATGGCTGTCCTACAGGACCGATGTGCCACTATATGTCCACGTCAACGTCGTCTCTGTTACTCCCACTACGAGTCTCTCGAGTTAGCAAATGTACCTCGCCGGATGACGAGGCATTTGGCTACCTTATAAGCGTCATAGTTACTGCAGCCAGCTGCTCCCCCTTCTTTGAATCTTTCCTCTCTTTAAATCGTACTGTGGTCAGTCCTGCAGAAGCGATACGCCACCACCTGTCCATGTTACCGTTGTCTGAGTTACCTCAACAACGATTTCCTCGAGTTTTCAAATAAATTTCGCCGAGTGACGAGGCATTTGGCTACCTTAAGAGAGTCATAGTTACTGTTGCCAGCTGCTCGACCTACCTTCTTTCTTTCCACTCTTTAATTATTACTGTGGTCAGTCCTGCAGGAGCAATATGCCACTACATGTAAACCTTAACGTTGTCTGAGCTACCTTATCGAAGATATCCTCGAGTTTTCAACAAAAATTTTACATGGTGACAATTCATTTGGCTACCTTAAGAGAGTCATAGTACTCCTGCCTGCTGCTCCCACTTTTCTAAGCCCATTCTCTCTATCATTCTTGCTATGGCCTGTCCTACGGAACCGATGTGCCACTATATGTCCACGTTAACGTCGTCTCTGTTACTCCCACTACGAGTCTCTCGAGTTAGCAAATGTACCTCGCCGGATGACGGGGCATTTGGCTACCTTAAGAGCGTCATAGTTACTGCAGCCAGCTGCTCCCCCTTCTTTGAATGATTCCTGTCTTTAATGCGTACTGTGGTCAGTCCTGCAGAAGCGATATGCCACCACCTGTCCATGTTACCGTTGTCTGAGTAACCTCAACAACGATTTCCTCGAGTTTTCAAATAAATTTCGCCGAGTGACGAGGCATTTGGCTACCTTAAGAGAGTCATAGTTACTGTTGCCAGCTGCTCGACCTACTTTCTTTCTTTCCACTCTTTAATTATTACTGTGGTCAGTCCTGCAGGAGCAATAAGCCACTACATGTAAACCTTAACGTTGTCTGAGCTACCTTACCGAAGATATCCTCGAGTTTTCAAAAAAAAATGTCACATGTTGACGAAACATTTAACTACCTTAAGAGAGTCATAGTACTCCTGCCTGCTGCTCCCACTTTTCTAAGCCCATTCTCTCTATCATTCTTGCTATGGCCTGTCCTACGGAACCGATGTGCCACTATATGTCCACGTTAACGTCGTCACTGTTATTCCCACTACGAGTCTCTCGAGTTAGCAAATGTACCTCGCCGGATGACGAGCCATTTGACTACCTTAAGAGTGTCATAGTTACTGCAGCCAGCTGCTCCCCCGTCTTTGAATCTTTCCTCTCTTTAATTCGTACTGTGGTGTCCTGCAGAAGCGATACGCCACCACCTATCCATGTTACCGTTGTCTGAGTTACTTCAACGACGATTTCCTCGAGTTTTCAAATAAATTTCGCCGAGTGACGAGGCATTTGGCTACCTTAAGAGAGTCATAGTTACTGTTGCCAGCTGCTCGACCTACCTTCTTTCTTTCCACTCTTTAATTATTACTGTGGTCAGTCCTGCAGGAGCAATATGCCACTACATGTAAACCTTAACGTTGTCTGAGCTACCTTATCGAAGATATCCTCGAGTTTTCAACAAAAATTTTACATGGTGACAATTCATTTGGCTACCTTAAGAGAGTCATAGTACTCCTGCCTGCTGCTCCCACTTTTCTAAGCCCATTCTCTCTATCATTCTTGCTATGGCCTGTCCTACGGAACCGATGTGCCACTATATGTCCACGTTAACGTCGTCTCTGTTACTCCCACTACGAGTCTCTCGAGTTAGCAAATGTACCTCGCCGGATGACGGGGCATTTGGCTACCTTAAGAGCGTCATAGTTACTGCAGCCAGCTGCTCCCCCTTCTTTGAATGTTTCCTGTCTTTAATGCGTACTGTGGGCAGTCCTGCAGAAGCGATATGCCACCACCTGTCCATGTTACCGTTGTCTGAGTAACCTCAACAACGATTTCCTCGAGTTTTCAAATAAATTTCGCCGAGTGACGAGGCATTTGGCTACCTTAAGAGAGTCATAGTTACTGTTGCCAGCTGCTCGACCTACCTTCTTTCTTTCCACTCTTTAATTATTACTGTGGTCAGTCCTGCAGGAGCAATATGCCACTACATGTATACCTTAACGTTGTCTCAGCTACCTTATCGAAGAAATTCTCGAGTTTTCAAAAAAAATTTCACATGGTGACGGGGCATTTGGCTACCTTAAGAGAGTCATAGTACCCCTGCCTGCTGCTCCCACTTTTCTAAGCCCTTTCTCTCTATCATTCTTGCTATGGCTGTCCTACAGGACCGATGTGCCACTATATGTCCACGTCAACGTCGTCTCTGTTACTCCCACTACGAGTCTCTCGAGTTAGCAAATGTACCTCGCCGGATGACGAGGCATTTGGCTACCTTATAAGCGTCATAGTTACTGCAGCCAGCTGCTCCCCCTTCTTTGAATCTTTCCTCTCTTTAAATCGTACTGTGGTCAGTCCTGCAGGAGCAATATGCCACTACATGTAAACCTTAACGTTGTCTGAGCTACCTTATCGAAGATATCCTCGAGTTTTCAACAAAAATTTTACATGGTGACAATTCATTTGGCTACCTTAAGAGAGTCATAGTACTCCTGCCTGCTGCTCCCACTTTTCTAAGCCCATTCTCTCTATCATTCTTGCTATGGCCTGTCCTACGGAACCGATGTGCCACTATATGTCCACGTTAACGTCGTCTCTGTTACTCCCACTACGAGTCTCTCGAGTTAGCAAATGTACCTCGCCGGATGACGGGGCATTTGGCTACCTTAAGAGCGTCATAGTTTTTGCAGCCAGCTGCTCCCCCTTCTTTGAATGATTCCTGTCTTTAATGCGTACTGTGGGCAGTCCTGCAGAAGCGATATGCCACCACCTGTCCATGTTACCGTTGTCTGAGTAACCTCAACAACGATTTCCTCGAGTTTTCAAATAAATTTCGCCGAGTGACGAGGCATTTGGCTACCTTAAGAGAGTCATAGTTACTGTTGCCAGCTGCTCGACCTACTTTCTTTCTTTCCACTCTTTAATTATTACTGTGGTCAGTCCTGCAGGAGCAATAAGCCACTACATGTAAACCTTAACGTTGTCTGAGCTACCTTACCGAAGATATCCTCGAGTTTTCAAAAAAAAATGTCACATGTTGACGAAACATTTAACTACCTTAAGAGAGTCATAGTACTCCTGCCTGCTGCTCCCACTTTTCTAAGCCCATTCTCTCTATCATTCTTGCTATGGCCTGTCCTACGGAACCGATGTGCCACTATATGTCCACGTTAACGTCGTCACTGTTATTCCCACTACGAGTCTCTCGAGTTAGCAAATGTACCTCGCCGGATGACGAGCCATTTGACTACCTTAAGAGAGTCATAGTTACTGCAGCCAGCTGCTCCCCCGTCTTTGAATCTTTCCTCTCTTTAATTCGTACTGTGGTGTCCTGCAGAAGCGATACGCCACCACCTATCCATGTTACCGTTGTCTGAGTTACTTCAACGACGATTTCCTCGAGTTTTCAAATAAATTTCGCCGAGTGACGAGGCATTTGGCTACCTTAAGAGAGTCATAGTTACTGCTGCCAGCTGCTCGACCTACTTTCTTTCTTTCCACTCTTTAATTATTACTGTGGTCAGTCCTGCAGGAGCAATATGCCACTACATGTAAAACTTAACGTTGTCTGAGCTACCTTAACGAAAATATCCTCGAGTTTTCAAAAAAAATTTTAAATGGTGACGAGGCATTTGGCTACCTTAAGGGAGTTATAGTACCCCTGCCTGCTGCTCCCACTTTTCTAAGCCCTTTCTCTCTATCATTCTTGCTATGGCTGTCCTACAGAACCGATGTGCCACTATACGTCCACGTCAACGTCGTCTCTGTTACTCCCACTACGAGTCTCTAGAGTTAGCAAATGTACCTCGCCGGATGACGAGGTATTTGGCTGCCTTATAAGCGTCATAGTTACTGCAGCCAGCTGCTCCCCCTTCTTTGAATCTTTCCTCCCTTTAAATCGTACTGTGGTCAGTCCTGCAGAAGCGATACGCCACCACCTGTCCATGTTACCGTTGTCTGAGTTACCTCAACAACGATTTCCTCGAGTTTTCAAATAAATTTCGCCGAGTGACGAGGCATTTGGCTACCTTAAGAGAGTCATAGTTACTGTTGCCAGCTGCTCGACCTACCTTCTTTCTTTCCACTCTTTAATTATTACTGTGGTCAGTCCTGCAGGAGCAATATGCCACTACATGTATACCTTAACGTTGTCTCAGCTACCTTATCGAAGAAATTCTCGAGTTTTCAAAAAAAATTTCACATGGTGACGGGGCATTTGGCTACCTTAAGAGAGTCATAGTACCCCTGCCTGCTGCTCCCACTTTTCTAAGCCCTTCCTCTCTATCATTCTTGCTATGGCTGTCCTACAGGACCGATGTGCCACTATATGTCCACGTCAACGTCGTCTCTGTTACTCCCACTACGAGTCTCTCGAGTTAGCAAATGTACCTCGCCGGATGACGAGGCATTTGGCTACCTTATAAGCGTCATAGTTACTGCAGCCAGCTGCTCCCCCTTCTTTGAATCTTTCCTCCCTTTAAATCGTACTGTGGTCAGTCCTGCAGAAGCGATACGCCACCACCTGTCCATGTTACCGTTGTCTGAGTTACCTCAACAACGATTTCCTCGAGTTTTCAAATAAATTTCGCCGAGTGACGAGGCATTTGGCTACCTTAAGAGAGTCATAGTTACTGTTGCCAGCTGCTCGACCTACCTTCTTTCTTTCCACTCTTTAATTATTACTGTGGTCAGTCCTGCAGGAGCAATATGCCACTACATGTAAACCTTAACGTTGTCTGAGCTACCTTATCGAAGATATCCTCGAGTTTTCAACAAAAATTTTACATGGTGACAATTCATTTGGCTACCTTAAGAGAGTCATAGTACTCCTGCCTGCTGCTCCCACTTTTCTAAGCCCATTCTCTCTATCATTCTTGCTATGGCCTGTCCTACGGAACCGATGTGCCACTATATGTCCACGTTAACGTCGTCTCTGTTACTCCCACTACGAGTCTCTCGAGTTAGCAAATGTACCTCGCCGGATGACGGGGCATTTGGCTACCTTAAGAGCGTCATAGTTACTGCAGCCAGCTGCTCCCCCTTCTTTGAATGTTTCCTGTCTTTAATGCGTACTGTGGGCAGTCCTGCAGAAGCGATATGCCACCACCTGTCCATGTTACCGTTGTCTGAGTAACCTCAACAACGATTTCCTCGAGTTTTCAAATAAATTTCGCCGAGTTACGAGGCATTTGGCTACCTTAAGAGAGTCATAGTTACTGTTGAAAGCTGCTCGACCTACTTTCTTTCTTTCCACTCTTTAATTATTACTGTGGTCAGTCCTGCAGGAGCAATAAGCCACTACATGTAAACCTTAACGTTGTCTGAGCTACCTTACCGAAGATATCCTCGAGTTTTCAAAAAAAAATGTCACATGTTGACGAAACATTTAACTACCTTAAGAGAGTCATAGTACTCCTGCCTGCTGCTCCCACTTTTCTAAGCCCATTCTCTCTATCATTCTTGCTATGGCCTGTCCTACGGAACCGATGTGCCACTATATGTCCACGTTAACGTCGTCACTGTTATTCCCACTACGAGTCTCTCGAGTTAGCAAATGTACCTCGCCGGATGACGAGCCATTTGACTACCTTAAGAGAGTCATAGTTACTGCAGCCAGCTGCTCCCCCGTCTTTGAATCTTTCCTCTCTTTAATTCGTACTGTGGTGTCCTGCAGAAGCGATACGCCACCACCTATCCATGTTACCGTTGTCTGAGTTACTTCAACGACGATTTCCTCGAGTTTTCAAATAAATTTCGCCGAGTGACGAGGCATTTGGCTACCTTAAGAGAGTCATAGTTACTGCTGCCAGCTGCTCGACCTACTTTCTTTCTTTCCACTCTTTAATTATTACTGTGGTCAGTCCTGCAGGAGCAATATGCCACTACATGTAAACCTTAACGTTGTCTGAGCTACCTTAACGAAAATATCCTCGAGTTTTCAAAAAAAATTTTAAATGGTGACGAGGCATTTGGCTACCTTAAGGGAGTTATAGTACCCCTGCCTGCTGCTCCCACTTTTCTAAGCCCTTTCTCTCTATCATTCTTGCTATGGCTGTCCTACAGAACCGATGTGCCACTATACGTCCACGTCAACGTCGTCTCTGTTACTCCCACTACGAGTCTCTAGAGTTAGCAAATGTACCTCGCCGGATGACGAGGTATTTGGCTGCCTTATAAGCGTCATAGTTACTGCAGCCAGCTGCTCCCCCTTCTTTGAATCTTTCCTCCCTTTAAATCGTACTGTGGTCAGTCCTGCAGAAGCGATACGCCACCACCTGTCCATGTTACCGTTGTCTGAGTTACCTCAACAACGATTTCCTCGAGTTTTCAAATAAATTTCGCCGAGTGACGAGGCATTTGGCTACCTTAAGAGAGTCATAGTTACTGTTGCCAGCTGCTCGACCTACCTTCTTTCTTTCCACTCTTTAATTATTACTGTGGTCAGTCCTGCAGGAGCAATATGCCACTACATGTATACCTTAACGTTGTCTCAGCTACCTTATCGAAGAAATTCTCGAGTTTTCAAAAAAAATTTCACATGGTGACGGGGCATTTGGCTACCTTAAGAGAGTCATAGTACCCCTGCCTGCTGCTCCCACTTTTCTAAGCCCTTTCTCTCTATCATTCTTGCTATGGCTGTCCTACAGGACCGATGTGCCACTATATGTCCACGTCAACGTCGTCTCTGTTACTCCCACTACGAGTCTCTCGAGTTAGCAAATGTACCTCGCCGGATGACGAGGCATTTGGCTACCTTATAAGCGTCATAGTTACTGCAGCCAGCTGCTCCCCCTTCTTTGAATCTTTCCTCCCTTTAAATCGTACTGTGGTCAGCCCTGCAGAAGCGATACGCCACCACCTGTCCATGTTACCGTTGTCTGAGTTACCTCAACAACGATTTCCTCGAGTTTTCAAATAAATTTCGCCGAGTGACGAGGCATTTGGCTACCTTAAGAGAGTCATAGTTACTGTTGCCAGCTGCTCGACCTACCTTCTTTCTTTCCACTCTTTAATTATTACTGTGGTCAGTCCTGCAGGAGCAATATGCCACTACATGTAAACCTTAACGTTGTCTGAGCTACCTTATCGAAGATATCCTCGAGTTTTCAACAAAAATTTTACATGGTGACAATTCATTTGGCTACCTTAAGAGAGTCATAGTACTCCTGCCTGCTGCTCCCACTTTTCTAAGCCCATTCTCTCTATCATTCTTGCTATGGCCTGTCCTACGGAACCGATGTGCCACTATATGTCCACGTTAACGTCGTCTCTGTTACTCCCACTACGAGTCTCTCGAGTTAGCAAATGTACCTCGCCGGATGACGGGGCATTTGGCTACCTTAAGAGAGTCATAGTTACTGCAGCCAGCTGCTCCCCCGTCTTTGAACATTTCCTCTCTTCAATTCGTACTGTGGTGTCCTGCAGAAGCGATACGCCACCACCTATCCATGTTACCGTTGTCTGAGTTACTTCAACGACGATTTCCTCGAGTTTTCAAATAAATTTCGCCGAGTGACGAGGCATTTGGCTACCTTAAGAGAGTCATAGTTACTGCTGCCAGCTGCTCGACCTACTTTCTTTCTTTCCACTCTTTAATTATTACTGTGGTCAGTCCTGCAGGAGCAATATGCCACTACATGTAAACCTTAACGTTGTCTGAGCTACCTTAACGAAAATATCCTCGAGTTTTCAAAAAAAATTTTAAATGGTGACGAGGCATTTGGCTACCTTAAGGGAGTTATAGTACCCCTGCCTGCTGCTCCCACTTTTCTAAGCCCTTTCTCTCTATCATTCTTGCTATGGCTGTCCTACAGAAGCGATGTGCCACTATACGTCCACGTCAACGTCGTCTCTGTTACTCCCACTACGAGTCTCTAGAGTTAGCAAATGTACCTCGCCGGATGACGAGGTATTTGGCTGCCTTATAAGCGTCATAGTTACTGCAGCCAGCTGCTCCCCCTTCTTTGAATCTTTCCTCCCTTTAAAGCGTACTGTGGTCAGTCCTGCAGAGGCGATACGCCACCACCTGTCCATGTTACCGTTGTCTGAGTTACCTCAACAACGATTTCCTCGAGTTTTCAAATAAATTTCGCCGAGTGACGAGGCATTTGGCTACCTTAAGAGAGTCATAGTTACTGTTGCCAGCTGCTCGACCTACCTTCTTTCCTTCCACTCTTTAATTATTACTGTGGTCAGTCCTGCAGGAGCAATATGCCACTACATGTAAACCTTAACGTTGTCTGAGCTACCTTATCGAAGATATCCTCGAGTTTTCAACAAAAATTTTACATGGTGACAATTCATTTGGCTACCTTAAGAGAGTCATAGTACTCCTGCCTGCTGCTCCCACTTTTCTAAGCCCATTCTCTCTATCATTCTTGCTATGGCCTGTCCTACGGAACCGATGTGCCACTATATGTCCACGTTAACGTCGTCTCTGTTACTCCCACTACGAGTCTCTCGAGTTAGCAAATGTACCTCGCCGGATGACGGGGCATTTGGCTACCTTAAGAGCGTCATAGTTACTGCAGCCAGCTGCTCCCCCTTCTTTGAATGTTTCCTGTCTTTAATGCGTACTGTGGGCAGTCCTGCAGAAGCGATATGCCACCACCTGTCCATGTTACCGTTGTCTGAGTAACCTCAACAACGATTTCCTCGAGTTTTCAAATAAATTTCGCCGAGTGACGAGGCATTTGGCTACCTTAAGAGAGTCATAGTTACTGTTGCCAGCTGCTCGACCTACCTTCTTTCTTTCCACTCTTTAATTATTACTGTGGTCAGTCCTGCAGGAGCAATATGCCACTACATGTATACCTTAACGTTGTCTCAGCTACCTTATCGAAGAAATTCTCGAGTTTTCAAAAAAAATTTCACATGGTGACGGGGCATTTGGCTACCTTAAGAGAGTCATAGTACCCCTGCCTGCTGCTCCCACTTTTCTAAGCCCTTTCTCTCTATCATTCTTGCTATGGCTGTCCTACAGGACCGATGTGCCACTATATGTCCACGTCAACGTCGTCTCTGTTACTCCCACTACGAGTCTCTCGAGTTAGCAAATGTACCCCGCCGGATGACGAGGCATTTGGCTACCTTATAAGCGTCATAGTTACTGCAGCCAGCTGCTCCCCCTTCTTTGAATCTTTCCTCTCTTTAAATCGTACTGTCGTCAGTCCTGCAGAAGCGATACGCCACCACCTGTCCATGTTACCGTTGTCTGAGTTACCTCAACAACGATTTCCTCGAGTTTTCAAATAAATTTCGCCGAGTGACGAGGCATTTGGCTACCTTAAGAGAGTCATAGTTACTGTTGCCAGCTGCTCGACCTACCTTCTTTCTTTCCACTCTTTAATTATTACTGTGGTCAGTCCTGCAGGAGCAATATGCCACTACATGTAAACCTTAACGTTGTCTGAGCTACCTTATCGAAGATATCCTCGAGTTTTCAACAAAAATTTTACATGGTGACAATTCATTTGGCTACCTTAAGAGAGTCATAGTACTCCTGCCTGCTGCTCCCACTTTTCTAAGCCCATTCTCTCTATCATTCTTGCTATGGCCTGTCCTACGGAACCGATGTGCCACTATATGTCCACGTTAACGTCGTCTCTGTTACTCCCACTACGAGTCTCTCGAGTTAGCAAATGTACCTCGCCGGATGACGGGGCATTTGGCTACCTTAAGAGCGTCATAGTTACTGCAGCCAGCTGCTCCCCCTTCTTTGAATGTTTCCTGTCTTTAATGCGTACTGTGGGCAGTCCTGCAGAAGCGATATGCCACCACCTGTCCATGTTACCGTTGTCTGAGTAACCTCAACAACGATTTCCTCGAGTTTTCAAATAAATTTCGCCGAGTGACGAGGCATTTGGCTACCTTAAGAGAGTCATAGTTACTGTTGCCAGCTGCTCGACCTACCTTCTTTCTTTCCACTCTTTAATTATTACTGTGGTCAGTCCTGCAGGAGCAATATGCCACTACATGTATACCTTAACGTTGTCTCAGCTACCTTATCGAAGAAATTCTCGAGTTTTCAAAAAAAATTTCACATGGTGACGGGGCATTTGGCTACCTTAAGAGAGTCATAGTACCCCTGCCTGCTGCTCCCACTTTTCTAAGCCCTTTCTCTCTATCATTCTTGCTATGGCTGTCCTACAGGACCGATGTGCCACTATATGTCCACGTCAACGTCGTCTCTGTTACTCCCACTACGAGTCTCTCGAGTTAGCAAATGTACCCCGCCGGATGACGAGGCATTTGGCTACCTTATAAGCGTCATAGTTACTGCAGCCAGCTGCTCCCCCTTCTTTGAATCTTTCCTCTCTTTAAATCGTACTGTCGTCAGTCCTGCAGAAGCGATACGCCACCACCTGTCCATGTTACCGTTGTCTGAGTTACCTCAACAACGATTTCCTCGAGTTTTCAAATAAATTTCGCCGAGTGACGAGGCATTTGGCTACCTTAAGAGAGTCATAGTTACTGTTGCCAGCTGCTCGACCTACCTTCTTTCGTTCCACTCTTTAATTATTACTGTGGTCAGTCCTGCAGGAGCAATATGCCACTACATGTAAACCTTAACGTTGTCTGAGCTACCTTATCGAAGATATCCTCGAGTTTTCAACAAAAATTTTACATGGTGACAATTCATTTGGCTACCTTAAGAGAGTCATAGTACTCCTGCCTGCTGCTCCCACTTTTCTAAGCCCATTCTCTCTATCATTCTTGCTATGGCCTGTCCTACGGAACCGATGTGCCACTATATGTCCACGTTAACGTCGTCTCTGTTACTCCCACTACGAGTCTCTCGAGTTAGCAAATGTACCTCGCCGGATGACGGGGCATTTGGCTACCTTAAGAGCGTCATAGTTACTGCAGCCAGCTGCTCCCCCTTCTTTGAATGATTCCTGTCTTTAATGCGTACTGTGGGCAGTCCTGCAGAAGCGATATGCCACCACCTGTCCATGTTACCGTTGTCTGAGTAACCTCAACAACGATTTCCTCGAGTTTTCAAATAAATTTCGCCGAGTGACGAGGCATTTGGCTACCTTAAGAGAGTCATAGTTACTGTTGCCAGCTGCTCGACCTACTTTCTTTCTTTCCACTCTTTAATTATTACTGTGGTCAGTCCTGCAGGAGCAATAAGCCACTACATGTAAACCTTAACGTTGTCTGAGCTACCTTACCGAAGATATCCTCGAGTTTTCAAAAAAAAATGTCACATGTTGACGAAACATTTAACTACCTTAAGAGAGTCATAGTACTCCTGCCTGCTGCTCCCACTTTTCTAAGCCCATTCTCTCTATCATTCTTGCTATGGCCTGTCCTACGGAACCGATGTGCCACTATATGTCCACGTTAACGTCGTCACTGTTATTCCCACTACGAGTCTCTCGAGTTAGCAAATGTACCTCGCCGGATGACGAGCCATTTGACTACCTTAAGAGAGTCATAGTTACTGCAGCCAGCTGCTCCCCCGTCTTTGAATCTTTCCTCTCTTTAATTCGTACTGTGGTGTCCTGCAGAAGCGATACGCCACCACCTATCCATGTTACCGTTGTCTGAGTTACTTCAACGACGATTTCCTCGAGTTTTCAAATAAATTTCGCCGAGTGACGAGGCATTTGGCTACCTTAAGAGAGTCATAGTTACTGCTGCCAGCTGCTCGACCTACTTTCTTTCTTTCCACTCTTTAATTATTACTGTGGTCAGTCCTGCAGGAGCAATATGCCACTACATGTAAACCTTAACGTTGTCTGAGCTACCTTAACGAAAATATCCTCGAGTTTTCAAAAAAAATTTTAAATGGTGACGAGGCATTTGGCTACCTTAAGGGAGTTATAGTACCCCTGCCTGCTGCTCCCACTTTTCTAAGCCCTTTCTCTCTATCATTCTTGCTATGGCTGTCCTACAGAACCGATGTGCCACTATACGTCCACGTCAACGTCGTCTCTGTTACTCCCACTACGAGTCTCTAGAGTTAGCAAATGTACCTCGCCGGATGACGAGGTATTTGGCTGCCTTATAAGCGTCATAGTTACTGCAGCCAGCTGCTCCCCCTTCTTTGAATCTTTCCTCCCTTTAAAGCGTACTGTGGTCAGTCCTGCAGAGGCGATACGCCACCACCTGTCCATGTTACCGTTGTCTGAGTTACCTCAACAACGATTTCCTCGAGTTTTCAAATAAATTTCGCCGAGTGACGAGGCATTTGGCTACCTTAAGAGAGTCATAGTTACTGTTGCCAGCTGCTCGACCTACCTTCTTTCCTTCCACTCTTTAATTATTACTGTGGTCAGTCCTGCAGGAGCAATATGCCACTACATGTAAACCTTAACGTTGTCTGAGCTACCTTATCGAAGATATCCTCGAGTTTTCAACAAAAATTTTACATGGTGACAATTCATTTGGCTACCTTAAGAGAGTCATAGTACTCCTGCCTGCTGCTCCCACTTTTCTAAGCCCATTCTCTCTATCATTCTTGCTATGGCCTGTCCTACGGAACCGATGTGCCACTATATGTCCACGTTAACGTCGTCTCTGTTACTCCCACTACGAGTCTCTCGAGTTAGCAAATGTACCTCGCCGGATGACGGGGCATTTGGCTACCTTAAGAGCGTCATAGTTACTGCAGCCAGCTGCTCCCCCTTCTTTGAATGTTTCCTGTCTTTAATGCGTACTGTGGGCAGTCCTGCAGAAGCGATATGCCACCACCTGTCCATGTTACCGTTGTCTGAGTAACCTCAACAACGATTTCCTCGAGTTTTCAAATAAATTTCGCCGAGTGACGAGGCATTTGGCTACCTTAAGAGAGTCATAGTTACTGTTGCCAGCTGCTCGACCTACCTTCTTTCTTTCCACTCTTTAATTATTACTGTGGTCAGTCCTGCAGGAGCAATATGCCACTACATGTATACCTTAACGTTGTCTCAGCTACCTTATCGAAGAAATTCTCGAGTTTTCAAAAAAAATTTCACATGGTGACGGGGCATTTGGCTACCTTAAGAGAGTCATAGTACCCCTGCCTGCTGCTCCCACTTTTCTAAGCCCTTTCTCTCTATCATTCTTGCTATGGCTGTCCTACAGGACCGATGTGCCACTATATGTCCACGTCAACGTCGTCTCTGTTACTCCCACTACGAGTCTCTCGAGTTAGCAAATGTACCCCGCCGGATGACGAGGCATTTGGCTACCTTATAAGCGTCATAGTTACTGCAGCCAGCTGCTCCCCCTTCTTTGAATCTTTCCTCTCTTTAAATCGTACTGTCGTCAGTCCTGCAGAAGCGATACGCCACCACCTGTCCATGTTACCGTTGTCTGAGTTACCTCAACAACGATTTCCTCGAGTTTTCAAATAAATTTCGCCGAGTGACGAGGCATTTGGCTACCTTAAGAGAGTCATAGTTACTGTTGCCAGCTGCTCGACCTACCTTCTTTCTTTCCACTCTTTAATTATTACTGTGGTCAGTCCTGCAGGAGCAATATGCCACTACATGTAAACCTTAACGTTGTCTGAGCTACCTTATCGAAGATATCCTCGAGTTTTCAACAAAAATTTTACATGGTGACAATTCATTTGGCTACCTTAAGAGAGTCATAGTACTCCTGCCTGCTGCTCCCACTTTTCTAAGCCCATTCTCTCTATCATTCTTGCTATGGCCTGTCCTACGGAACCGATGTGCCACTATATGTCCACGTTAACGTCGTCTCTGTTACTCCCACTACGAGTCTCTCGAGTTAGCAAATGTACCTCGCCGGATGACGGGGCATTTGGCTACCTTAAGAGCGTCATAGTTACTGCAGCCAGCTGCTCCCCCTTCTTTGAATGTTTCCTGTCTTTAATGCGTACTGTGGGCAGTCCTGCAGAAGCGATATGCCACCACCTGTCCATGTTACCGTTGTCTGAGTAACCTCAACAACGATTTCCTCGAGTTTTCAAATAAATTTCGCCGAGTGACGAGGCATTTGGCTACCTTAAGAGAGTCATAGTTACTGTTGCCAGCTGCTCGACCTACCTTCTTTCTTTCCACTCTTTAATTATTACTGTGGTCAGTCCTGCAGGAGCAATATGCCACTACATGTATACCTTAACGTTGTCTCAGCTACCTTATCGAAGAAATTCTCGAGTTTTCAAAAAAAATTTCACATGGTGACGGGGCATTTGGCTACCTTAAGAGAGTCATAGTACCCCTGCCTGCTGCTCCCACTTTTCTAAGCCCTTTCTCTCTATCATTCTTGCTATGGCTGTCCTACAGGACCGATGTGCCACTATATGTCCACGTCAACGTCGTCTCTGTTACTCCCACTACGAGTCTCTCGAGTTAGCAAATGTACCCCGCCGGATGACGAGGCATTTGGCTACCTTATAAGCGTCATAGTTACTGCAGCCAGCTGCTCCCCCTTCTTTGAATCTTTCCTCTCTTTAAATCGTACTGTCGTCAGTCCTGCAGAAGCGATACGCCACCACCTGTCCATGTTACCGTTGTCTGAGTTACCTCAACAACGATTTCCTCGAGTTTTCAAATAAATTTCGCCGAGTGACGAGGCATTTGGCTACCTTAAGAGAGTCATAGTTACTGTTGCCAGCTGCTCGACCTACCTTCTTTCTTTCCACTCTTTAATTATTACTGTGGTCAGTCCTGCAGGAGCAATATGCCACTACATGTAAACCTTAACGTTGTCTGAGCTACCTTATCGAAGATATCCTCGAGTTTTCAACAAAAATTTTACATGGTGACAATTCATTTGGCTACCTTAAGAGAGTCATAGTACTCCTGCCTGCTGCTCCCACTTTTCTAAGCCCATTCTCTCTATCATTCTTGCTATGGCCTGTCCTACGGAACCGATGTGCCACTATATGTCCACGTTAACGTCGTCTCTGTTACTCCCACTACGAGTCTCTCGAGTTAGCAAATGTACCTCGCCGGATGACGGGGCATTTGGCTACCTTAAGAGCGTCATAGTTACTGCAGCCAGCTGCTCCCCCTTCTTTGAATGATTCCTGTCTTTAATGCGTACTGTGGGCAGTCCTGCAGAAGCGATATGCCACCACCTGTCCATGTTACCGTTGTCTGAGTAACCTCAACAACGATTTCCTCGAGTTTTCAAATAAATTTCGCCGAGTGACGAGGCATTTGGCTACCTTAAGAGAGTCATAGTTACTGTTGCCAGCTGCTCGACCTACTTTCTTTCTTTCCACTCTTTAATTATTACTGTGGTCAGTCCTGCAGGAGCAATAAGCCACTACATGTAAACCTTAACGTTGTCTGAGCTACCTTACCGAAGATATCCTCGAGTTTTCAAAAAAAAATGTCACATGTTGACGAAACATTTAACTACCTTAAGAGAGTCATAGTACTCCTGCCTGCTGCTCCCACTTTTCTAAGCCCATTCTCTCTATCATTCTTGCTATGGCCTGTCCTACGGAACCGATGTGCCACTATATGTCCACGTTAACGTCGTCACTGTTATTCCCACTACGAGTCTCTCGAGTTAGCAAATGTACCTCGCCGGATGACGAGCCATTTGACTACCTTAAGAGAGTCATAGTTACTGCAGCCAGCTGCTCCCCCGTCTTTGAATCTTTCCTCTCTTTAATTCGTACTGTGGTGTCCTGCAGAAGCGATACGCCACCACCTATCCATGTTACCGTTGTCTGAGTTACTTCAACGACGATTTCCTCGAGTTTTCAAATAAATTTCGCCGAGTGACGAGGCATTTGGCTACCTTAAGAGAGTCATAGTTACTGCTGCCAGCTGCTCGACCTACTTTCTTTCTTTCCACTCTTTAATTATTACTGTGGTCAGTCCTGCAGGAGCAATATGCCACTACATGTAAACCTTAACGTTGTCTGAGCTACCTTAACGAAAATATCCTCGAGTTTTCAAAAAAAATTTTAAATGGTGACGAGGCATTTGGCTACCTTAAGGGAGTTATAGTACCCCTGCCTGCTGCTCCCACTTTTCTAAGCCCTTTCTCTCTATCATTCTTGCTATGGCTGTCCTACAGAACCGATGTGCCACTATACGTCCACGTCAACGTCGTCTCTGTTACTCCCACTACGAGTCTCTAGAGTTAGCAAATGTACCTCGCCGGATGACGAGGTATTTGGCTGCCTTACAAGCGTCATAGTTACTGCAGCCAGCTGCTCCCCCTTCTTTGAATCTTTCCTCCCTTTAAATCGTACTGTGGTCAGTCCTGCAGAAGCGATACGCCACCACTTGTCCATGTTACCGTTGTCTGAGTTACCTCAACAACGATTTCCTCGAGTTTTCAAATAAATTTCGCCGAGTGACGAGGCATTTGGCTACCTTAAGAGAGTCATAGTTACTGTTGCCAGCTGCTCGACCTACCTTCTTTCTTTCCACTCTTTAATTATTACTGTGGTCAGTCCTGCAGGAGCAATATGCCACTACATGTATACCTTAACGTTGTCTCAGCTACCTTATCGAAGAAATTCTCGAGTTTTCAAAAAAAATTTCACATGGTGACGGGGCATTTGGCTACCTTAAGAGAGTCATAGTACCCCTGCCTGCTGCTCCCACTTTTCTAAGCCCTTTCTCTCTATCAATCTTGCTATGGCTGTCCTACAGGACCGATGTGCCACTATATGTCCACGTCAACGTCGTCTCTGTTACTCCCACTACGAGTCTCTCGAGTTAGCAAATGTACCTCGCCGGATGACGAGGCATTTGGCTACCTTATAAGCGTCATAGTTACTGCAGCCAGCTGCTCCCCCTTCTTTGAATCTTTCCTCCCTTTAAATCGTACTGTGGTCAGTCCTGCAGAAGCGATACGCCACCACCTGTCCATGTTACCGTTGTCTGAGTTACCTCAACAACGATTTCCTCGAGTTTTCAAATAAATTTCGCCGAGTGACGAGGCATTTGGCTACCTTAAGAGAGTCATAGTTACTGTTGCCAGCTGCTCGACCTACCTTCTTTCTTTCCACTCTTTAATTATTACTGTGGTCAGTCCTGCAGGAGCAATATGCCACTACATGTAAACCTTAACGTTGTCTGAGCTACCTTATCGAAGATATCCTCGAGTTTTCAACAAAAATTTTACGTGGTGACAATTCATTTGGCTACCTTAAGAGAGTCATAGTACTCCTGCCTGCTGCTCCCACTTTTCTAAGCCCATTCTCTCTATCATTCTTGCTATGGCCTGTCCTACGGAACCGATGTGCCACTATATGTCCACGTTAACGTCGTCTCTGTTACTCCCACTACGAGTCTCTCGAGTTAGCAAATGTACCTCGCCGGATGACGGGGCATTTGGCTACCTTAAGAGCGTCATAGTTACTGCAGCCAGCTGCTCCCCCTTCTTTGAATGTTTCCTGTCTTTAATGCGTACTGTGGGCAGTCCTGCAGAAGCGATATGCCACCACCTGTCCATGTTACCGTTGTCTGAGTAACCTCAACAACGATTTCCTCGAGTTTTCAAATAAATTTCGCCGAGTGACGAGGCATTTGGCTACCTTAAGAGAGTCATAGTTACTGTTGCCAGCTGCTCGACCTACTTTCTTTCTTTCCACTCTTTAATTATTACTGTGGTCAGTCCTGCAGGAGCAATAAGCCACTACATGTAAACCTTAATGTTGTCTGAGCTACCTTACCGAAGATATCCTCGAGTTTTCAAAAAAAAATGTCACATGTTGACGAAACATTTAACTACCTTAAGAGAGTCATAGTACTCCTGCCTGCTGCTCCCACTTTTCTAAGCCCATTCTCTCTATCATTCTTGCTATGGCCTGTCCTACGGAACCGATGTGCCACTATATGTCCACGTTAACGTCGTCACTGTTATTCCCACTACGAGTCTCTCGAGTTAGCAAATGTACCTCGCCGGATGACGAGCCATTTGACTACCTTAAGAGAGTCATAGTTACTGCAGCCAGCTGCTCCCCCGTCTTTGAATCTTTCCTCTCTTTAATTCGTACTGTGGTGTCCTGCAGAAGCGATACGCCACCACCTATCCATGTTACCGTTGTCTGAGTTACTTCAACGACGATTTCCTCGAGTTTTCAAATAAATTTCGCCGAGTGACGAGGCATTTGGCTACCTTAAGAGAGTCATAGTTACTGCTGCCAGCTGCTCGACCTACTTTCTTTCTTTCCACTCTTTAGTTATTACTGTGGTCAGTCCTGCAGGAGCAATATGCCACTACATGTAAACCTTAACGTTGTCTGAGCTACCTTAACGAAAATATCCTCGAGTTTTCAAAAAAAATTTTAAATGGTGACGAGGCATTTGGCTACCTTAAGGGAGTTATAGTACCCCTGCCTGCTGCTCCCACTTTTCTAAGCCCTTTCTCTCTATCATTCTTGCTATGGCTGTCCTACAGAACCGATGTGCCACTATACGTCCACGTCAACGTCGTCTCTGTTACTCCCACTACGAGTCTCTAGAGTTAGCAAATGTACCTCGCCGGATGACGAGGTATTTGGCTGCCTTATAAGCGTCATAGTTACTGCAGCCAGCTGCTCCCCCTTCTTTGAATCTTTCCTCCCTTTAAATCGTACTGTGGTCAGTCCTGCAGAAGCGATACGCCACCACCTGTCCATGTTACCGTTGTCTGAGTTACCTCAACAACGATTTCCTCGAGTTTTCAAATAAATTTCGCCGAGTGACGAGGCATTTGGCTACCTTAAGAGAGTCATAGTTACTGTTGCCAGCTGCTCGACCTACCTTCTTTCTTTCCACTCTTTAATTATTACTGTGGTCAGTCCTGCAGGAGCAATATGCCACTACATGTATACCTTAACGTGTTCTCAGCTACCTTATCGAAGAAATTCTCGAGTTTTCAAAAAAAATTTCACATGGTGACGGGGCATTTGGCTACCTTAAGAGAGTCATAGTACCCCTGCCTGCTGCTCCCACTTTTCTAAGCCCTTTCTCTCTATCATTCTTGCTATGGCTGTCCTACAGGACCGATGTGCCACTATATGTCCACGTCAACGTCGTCTCTGTTACTCCCACTACGAGTCTCTCGAGTTAGCAAATGTACCTCGCCGGATGACGAGGCATTTGGCTACCTTATAAGCGTCATAGTTTCTGCAGCCAGCTGCTCCCCCTTCTTTGAATCTTTCCTCCCTTTAAATCGTACTGTGGTGTCCTGCAGAAGCGATACGCCACCACCTATCCATGTTACCGTTGTCTGAGTTACTTCAACGACGATTTCCTCGAGTTTTCAAATAAATTTCGCCGAGTGACGAGGCATTTGGCTACCTTAAGAGAGTCATAGTTACTGCTGCCAGCTGCTCGACCTACTTTCTTTCTTTCCACTCTTTAATTATTACTGTGGTCAGTCCTGCAGGAGCAATATGCCACTACATGTAAACCTTAACGTTGTCTGAGCTACCTTAACGAAAATATCCTCGAGTTTTCAAAAAAAATTTTAAATGGTGACGAGGCATTTGGCTACCTTAAGGGAGTTATACTACCCCTGCCTGCTGCTCCCACTTTTCTAAGCCCTTTCTCTCTATCATTCTTGCTATGGCTGTCCTACAGAACCGATGTGCCACTATACGTCCACGTCAACGTCGTCTCTGTTACTCCCACTACGAGTCTCTAGAGTTAGCAAATGTACCTCGCCGGATGACGAGGTATTTGGCTGCCTTATAAGCGTCATAGTTACTGCAGCCAGCTGCTCCCCCTTCTTTGAATCTTTCCTCCCTTTAAATCGTACTGTGGTCAGTCCTGCAGAAGCGATACGCCACCACCTGTCCATGTTACCGTTGTCTGAGTTACCTCAACAACGATTTCCTCGAGTTTTCAAATAAATTTCGCCGAGTGACGAGGCATTTGGCTACCTTAAGAGAGTCATAGTTACTGTTGCCAGCTGCTCGACCTACCTTCTTTCTTTCCACTCTTTAATTATTACTGTGGTCAGTCCTGCAGGAGCAATATGCCACTACATGTATACCTTAACGTTGTCTCAGCTACCTTATCGAAGAAATTCTCGAGTTTTCAAAAAAAATTTCACATGGTGACGGGGCATTTGGCTACCTTAAGAGAGTCATAGTACCCCTGCCTGCTGCTCCCACTTTTCTAAGCCCTTTCTCTCTATCATTCTTGCTATGGCTGTCCTACAGGACCGATGTGCCACTATATGTCCACGTCAACGTCGTCTCTGTTACTCCCACTACGAGTCTCTCGAGTTAGCAAATGTACCTCGCCGGATGACGAGGCATTTGGCTACCTTATAAGCGTCATAGTTACTGCAGCCAGCTGCTCCCCCTTCTTTGAATCTTTCCTCCCTTTAAATCGTACTGTGGTCAGTCCTGCAGAAGCGATACGCCACCACCTGTCCATGTTACCGTTGTCTGAGTTACCTCAACAACGATTTCCTCGAGTTTTCAAATAAATTTCGCCGAGTGACGAGGCATTTGGCTACCTTAAGAGAGTCATAGTTACTGTTGCCAGCTGCTCGACCTACCTTCTTTCTTTCCACTCTTTAATTATTACTGTGGTCAGTCCTGCAGGAGCAATATGCCACTACATGTAAACCTTAACGTTGTCTGAGCTACCTTATCGAAGATATCCTCGAGTTTTCAACAAAAATTTTACATGGTGACAATTCATTTGGCTACCTTAAGAGAGTCATAGTACTCCTGCCTGCTGCTCCCACTTTTCTAAGCCCATTCTCTCTATCATTCTTGCTATGGCCTGTCCTACGGAACCGATGTGCCACTATATGTCCACGTTAACGTCGTCTCTGTTACTCCCACTACGAGTCTCTCGAGTTAGCAAATGTACCTCGCCGGATGACGGGGCATTTGGCTACCTTAAGAGCGTCATAGTTACTGCAGCCAGCTGCTCCCCCTTCTTTGAATGTTTCCTGTCTTTAATGCGTACTGTGGGCAGTCCTGCAGAAGCGATATGCCACCACCTGTCCATGTTACCGTTGTCTGAGTAACCTCAACAACGATTTCCTCGAGTTTTCAAATAAATTTCGCCGAGTGACGAGGCATTTGGCTACCTTAAGAGAGTCATAGTTACTGTTGCCAGCTGCTCGACCTACTTTCTTTCTTTCCACTCTTTAATTATTACTGTGGTCAGTCCTGCAGGAGCAATAAGCCACTACATGTAAACCTTAACGTTGTCTGAGCTACCTTACCGAAGATATCCTCGAGTTTTCAAAAAAAAATGTCACATGTTGACGAAACATTTAACTACCTTAAGAGAGTCATAGTACTCCTGCCTGCTGCTCCCACTTTTCTAAGCCCATTCTCTCTATCATTCTTGCTATGGCCTGTCCTACGGAACCGATGTGCCACTATATGTCCACGTTAACGTCGTCACTGTTATTCCCACTACGAGTCTCTCGAGTTAGCAAATGTACCTCGCCGGATGACGAGCCATTTGACTACCTTAAGAGAGTCATAGTTACTGCAGCCAGCTGCTCCCCCGTCTTTGAATCTTTCCTCTCTTTAATTCGTACTGTGGTGTCCTGCAGAAGCGATACGCCACCACCTATCCATGTTACCGTTGTCTGAGTTACTTCAACGACGATTTCCTCGAGTTTTCAAATAAATTTCGCCGAGTGACGAGGCATTTGGCTACCTTAAGAGAGTCATAGTTACTGCTGCCAGCTGCTCGACCTACTTTCTTTCTTTCCACTCTTTAATTATTACTGTGGTCAGTCCTGCAGGAGCAATATGCCACTACATGTAAACCTTAACGTTGTCTGAGCTACCTTAACGAAAATATCCTCGAGTTTTCAAAAAAAATTTTAAATGGTGACGAGGCATTTGGCTACCTTAAGGGAGTTATACTACCCCTGCCTGCTGCTCCCACTTTTCTAAGCCCTTTCTCTCTATCATTCTTGCTATGGCTGTCCTACAGAACCGATGTGCCACTATACGTCCACGTCAACGTCGTCTCTGTTACTCCCACTACGAGTCTCTAGAGTTAGCAAATGTACCTCGCCGGATGACGAGGTATTTGGCTGCCTTATAAGCGTCATAGTTACTGCAGCCAGCTGCTCCCCCTTCTTTGAATCTTTCCTCCCTTTAAATCGTACTGTGGTCAGTCCTGCAGAAGCGATACGCCACCACCTGTCCATGTTACCGTTGTCTGAGTTACCTCAACAACGATTTCCTCGAGTTTTCAAATAAATTTCGCCGAGTGACGAGGCATTTGGCTACCTTAAGAGAGTCATAGTTACTGTTGCCAGCTGCTCGACCTACCTTCTTTCTTTCCACTCTTTAATTATTACTGTGGTCAGTCCTGCAGGAGCAATATGCCACTACATGTATACCTTAACGTGTTCTCAGCTACCTTATCGAAGAAATTCTCGAGTTTTCAAAAAAAATTTCACATGGTGACGGGGCATTTGGCTACCTTAAGAGAGTCATAGTACCCCTGCCTGCTGCTCCCACTTTTCTAAGCCCTTTCTCTCTATCATTCTTGCTATGGCTGTCCTACAGGACCGATGTGCCACTATATGTCCACGTCAACGTCGTCTCTGTTACTCCCACTACGAGTCTCTCGAGTTAGCAAATGTACCTCGCCGGATGACGAGGCATTTGGCTACCTTATAAGCGTCATAGTTACTGCAGCCAGCTGCTCCCCCTTCTTTGAATCTTTCCTCCCTTTAAATCGTACTGTGGTCAGTCCTGCAGAAGCGATACGCCACCACCTGTCCATGTTACCGTTGTCTGAGTTACCTCAACAACGATTTCCTCGAGTTTTCAAATAAATTTCGCCGAGTGACGAGGCATTTGGCTACCTTAAGAGAGTCATAGTTACTGTTGCCAGCTGCTCGACCTACCTTCTTTCTTTCCACTCTTTAATTATTACTGTGGTCAGTCCTGCAGGAGCAATATGCCACTACATGTAAACCTTAACGTTGTCTGAGCTACCTTATCGAAGATATCCTCGAGTTTTCAACAAAAATTTTACATGGTGACAATTCATTTGGCTACCTTAAGAGAGTCATAGTACTCCTGCCTGCTGCTCCCACTTTTCTAAGCCCATTCTCTCTATCATTCTTGCTATGGCCTGTCCTACGGAACCGATGTGCCACTATATGTCCACGTTAACGTCGTCTCTGTTACTCCCACTACGAGTCTCTCGAGTTAGCAAATGTACCTCGCCGGATGACGGGGCATTTGGCTACCTTAAGAGCGTCATAGTTACTGCAGCCAGCTGCTCCCCCTTCTTTGAATGTTTCCTGTCTTTAATGCGTACTGTGGGCAGTCCTGCAGAAGCGATATGCCACCACCTGTCCATGTTACCGTTGTCTGAGTAACCTCAACAACGATTTCCTCGAGTTTTCAAATAAATTTCGCCGAGTGACGAGGCATTTGGCTACCTTAAGAGAGTCATAGTTACTGTTGCCAGCTGCTCGACCTACTTTCTTTCTTTCCACTCTTTAATTATTACTGTGGTCAGTCCTGCAGGAGCAATAAGCCACTACATGTAAACCTTAACGTTGTCTGAGCTACCTTACCGAAGATATCCTCGAGTTTTCAAAAAAAAATGTCACATGTTGACGAAACATTTAACTACCTTAAGAGAGTCATAGTACTCCTGCCTGCTGCTCCCACTTTTCTAAGCCCATTCTCTCTATCATTCTTGCTATGGCCTGTCCTACGGAACCGATGTGCCACTATATGTCCACGTTAACGTCGTCACTGTTATTCCCACTACGAGTCTCTCGAGTTAGCAAATGTACCTCGCCGGATGACGAGCCATTTGACTACCTTAAGAGAGTCATAGTTACTGCAGCCAGCTGCTCCCCCGTCTTTGAATCTTTCCTCTCTTTAATTCGTACTGTGGTGTCCTGCAGAAGCGATACGCCACCACCTATCCATGTTACCGTTGTCTGAGTTACTTCAACGACGATTTCCTCGAGTTTTCAAATAAATTTCGCCGAGTGACGAGGCATTTGGCTACCTTAAGAGAGTCATAGTTACTGCTGCCAGCTGCTCGACCTACTTTCTTTCTTTCCACTCTTTAATTATTACTGTGGTCAGTCCTGCAGGAGCAATATGCCACTACATGTAAACCTTAACGTTGTCTGAGCTACCTTAACGAAAATATCCTCGAGTTTTCAAAAAAAATTTTAAATGGTGACGAGGCATTTGGCTACCTTAAGGGAGTTATAGTACCCCTGCCTGCTGCTCCCACTTTTCTAAGCCCTTTCTCTCTATCATTCTTGCTATGGCTGTCCTACAGAACCGATGTGCCACTATACGTCCACGTCAACGTCGTCTCTGTTACTCCCACTACGAGTCTCTAGAGTTAGCAAATGTACCTCGCCGGATGACGAGGTATTTGGCTGCCTTATAAGCGTCATAGTTACTGCAGCCAGCTGCTCCCCCTTCTTTGAATCTTTCCTCCCTTTAAATCGTACTGTGGTCAGTCCTGCAGAAGCGATACGCCACCACCTGTCCATGTTACCGTTGTCTGAGTTACCTCAACAACGATTTCCTCGAGTTTTCAAATAAATTTCGCCGAGTGACGAGGCATTTGGCTACCTTAAGAGAGTCATAGTTACTGTTGCCAGCTGCTCGACCTACCTTCTTTCTTTCCACTCTTTAATTATTACTGTGGTCAGTCCTGCAGGAGCAATATGCCACTACATGTATACCTTAACGTGTTCTCAGCTACCTTATCGAAGAAATTCTCGAGTTTTCAAAAAAAATTTCACATGGTGACGGGGCATTTGGCTACCTTAAGAGAGTCATAGTACCCCTGCCTGCTGCTCCCACTTTTCTAAGCCCTTTCTCTCTATCATTCTTGCTATGGCTGTCCTACAGGACCGATGTGCCACTATATGTCCACGTCAACGTCGTCTCTGTTACTCCCACTACGAGTCTCTCGAGTTAGCAAATGTACCTCGCCGGATGACGAGGCATTTGGCTACCTTATAAGCGTCATAGTTTCTGCAGCCAGCTGCTCCCCCTTCTTTGAATCTTTCCTCCCTTTAAATCGTACTGTGGTCAGTCCTGCAGAGGCGATACGCCACCACCTGTCCATGTTACCGTTGTCTGAGTTACCTCAACAACGATTTCCTCGAGTTTTCAAATAAATTTCGCCGAGTGACGAGGCATTTGGCTACCTTAAGAGAGTCATAGTTACTGTTGCCAGCTGCTCGACCTACCTTCTTTCTTTCCACTCTTTAATTATTACTGTGGTCAGTCCTGCAGGAGCAATATGCCACTACATGTAAACCTTAACGTTGTCTGAGCTACCTTATCGAAGATATCCTCGAGTTTTCAACAAAAATTTTACATGGTGACAATTCATTTGGCTACCTTAAGAGAGTCATAGTACTCCTGCCTGCTGCTCCCACTTTTCTAAGCCCATTCTCTCTATCATTCTTGCTATGGCCTGTCCTACGGAACCGATGTGCCACTATATGTCCACGTTAACGTCGTCTCTGTTACTCCCACTACGAGTCTCTCGAGTTAGCAAATGTACCTCGCCGGATGACGGGGCATTTGGCTACCTTAAGAGCGTCATAGTTACTGCAGCCAGCTGCTCCCCCTTCTTTGAATGTTTCCTGTCTTTAATGCGTACTGTGGGCAGTCCTGCAGAAGCGATATGCCACCACCTGTCCATGTTACCGTTGTCTGAGTAACCTTAACAACGATTTCCTCGAGTTTTCAAATAAATTTCGCCGAGTGACGAGGCATTTGGCTACCTTAAGAGAGTCATAGTTACTGTTGCCAGCTGCTCGACCTACTTTCTTTCTTTCCACTCTTTAATTATTACTGTGGTCAGTCCTGCAGGAGCAATAAGCCACTACATGTAAACCTTAACGTTGTCTGAGCTACCTTACCGAAGATATCCTCGAGTTTTCAAAAAAAAATGTCACATGTTGACGAAACATTTAACTACCTTAAGAGAGTCATAGTACTCCTGCCTGCTGCTCCCACTTTTCTAAGCCCATTCTCTCTATCATTCTTGCTATGGCCTGTCCTACGGAACCGATGTGCCACTATATGTCCACGTTAACGTCGTCACTGTTATTCCCACTACGAGTCTCTCGAGTTAGCAAATGTACCTCGCCGGATGACGAGCCATTTGACTACCTTAAGAGAGTCATAGTTACTGCAGCCAGCTGCTCCCCCGTCTTTGAATCTTTCCTCTCTTCAATTCGTACTGTGGTGTCCTGCAGAAGCGATACGCCACCACCTATCCATGTTACCGTTGTCTGAGTTACTTCAACGACGATTTCCTCGAGTTTTCAAATAAATTTCGCCGAGTGACGAGGCATTTGGCTACCTTAAGAGAGTCATAGTTACTGCTGCCAGCTGCTCGACCTACTTTCTTTCTTTCCACTCTTTAATTATTACTGTGGTCAGTCCTGCAGGAGCAATATGCCACTACATGTAAACCTTAACGTTGTCTGAGCTACCTTAACGAAAATATCCTCGAGTTTTCAAAAAAAATTTTAAATGGTGACGAGGCATTTGGCTACCTTAAGGGAGTTATAGTACCCCTGCCTGCTGCTCCCACTTTCCTAAGCCCTTTCTCTCTATCATTCTTGCTATGGCTGTCCTACAGAACCGATGTGCCACTATACGTCCACGTCAACGTCGTCTCTGTTACTCCCACTACGAGTCTCTAGAGTTAGCAAATGTACCTCGCCGGATGACGAGGTATTTGGCTGCCTTATAAGCGTCATAGTTACTGCAGCCAGCTGCTCCCCCTTCTTTGAATCTTTCCTCCCTTTAAATCGTACTGTGGTCAGTCCTGCAGAGGCGATACGCCACCACCTGTCCATGTTACCGTTGTCTGAGTTACCTCAACAACGATTTCCTCGAGTTTTCAAATAAATTTCGCCGAGTGACGAGGCATTTGGCTACCTTAAGAGAGTCATAGTTACTGTTGCCAGCTGCTCGACCTACCTTCTTTCTTTCCACTCTTTAATTATTACTGTGGTCAGTCCTGCAGGAGCAATATGCCACTACATGTAAACCTTAACGTTGTCTGAGCTACCTTATCGAAGATATCCTCGAGTTTTCAACAAAAATTTTACATGGTGACAATTCATTTGGCTACCTTAAGAGAGTCATAGTACTCCTGCCTGCTGCTCCCACTTTTCTAAGCCCATTCTCTCTATCATTCTTGCTATGGCCTGTCCTACGGAACCGATGTGCCACTATATGTCCACGTTAACGTCGTCTCTGTTACTCCCACTACGAGTCTCTCGAGTTAGCAAATGTACCTCGCCGGATGACGGGGCATTTGGCTACCTTAAGAGCGTCATAGTTACTGCAGCCAGCTGCTCCCCCTTCTTTGAATGTTTCCTGTCTTTAATGCGTACTGTGGGCAGTCCTGCAGAAGCGATATGCCACCACCTGTCCATGTTACCGTTGTCTGAGTAACCTCAACAACGATTTCCTCGAGTTTTCAAATAAATTTCGCCGAGTGACGAGGCATTTGGCTACCTTAAGAGAGTCATAGTTACTGTTGCCAGCTGCTCGACCTACTTTCTTTCTTTCCACTCTTTAATTATTACTGTGGTCAGTCCTGCAGGAGCAATAAGCCACTACATGTAAACCTTAACGTTGTCTGAGCTACCTTACCGAAGATATCCTCGAGTTTTCAAAAAAAAATGTCACATGTTGACGAAACATTTAACTACCTTAAGAGAGTCATAGTACTCCTGCCTGCTGCTCCCACTTTTCTAAGCCCATTCTCTCTATCATTCTTGCTATGGCCTGTCCTACGGAACCGATGTGCCACTATATGTCCACGTTAACGTCGTCACTGTTATTCCCACTACGAGTCTCTCGAGTTAGCAAATGTACCTCGCCGGATGACGAGCCATTTCACTACCTTAAGAGAGTCATAGTTACTGCAGCCAGCTGCTCCCCCGTCTTTGAATCTTTCCTCTCTTTAATTCGTACTGTGGTGTCCTGCAGAAGCGATACGCCACCACCTATCCATGTTACCGTTGTCTGAGTTACTTCAACGACGATTTCCTCGAGTTTTCAAATAAATTTCGCCGAGTGACGAGGCATTTGGCTACCTTAAGAGAGTCATAGTTACTGCTGCCAGCTGCTCGACCTACTTTCTTTCTTTCCACTCTTTAATTATTACTGTGGTCAGTCCTGCAGGAGCAATATGCCACTACATGTAAACCTTAACGTTGTCTGAGCTACCTTAACGAAAATATCCTCGAGTTTTCAAAAAAAATTTTAAATGGTGACGAGGCATTTGGCTACCTTAAGGGAGTTATAGTACCCCTGCCTGCTGCTCCCACTTTTCTAAGCCCTTTCTCTCTATCATTCTTGCTATGGCTGTCCTACAGAACCGATGTGCCACTATACGTCCACGTCAACGTCGTCTCTGTTACTCCCACTACGAGTCTCTAGAGTTAGCAAATGTACCTCGCCGGATGACGAGGTATTTGGCTGCCTTATAAGCGTCATAGTTACTGCAGCCAGCTGCTCCCCCTTCTTTGAATCTTTCCTCCCTTTAAATCGTACTGTGGTCAGTCCTGCAGAGGCGATACGCCACCACCTGTCCATGTTACCGTTGTCTGAGTTACCTCAACAACGATTTCCTCGAGTTTTCAAATAAATTTCGCCGAGTGACGAGGCATTTGGCTACCTTAAGAGAGTCATAGTTACTGTTGCCAGCTGCTCGACCTACCTTCTTTCTTTCCACTCTTTAATTATTACTGTGGTCAGTCCTGCAGGAGCAATATGCCACTACATGTAAACCTTAACGTTGTCTGAGCTCTCTTATCGAAGATATCCTCGAGTTTTCAACAAAAATTTTACATGGTGACAATTCATTTGGCTACCTTAAGAGAGTCATAGTACTCCTGCCTGCTGCTCCCACTTTTCTAAGCCCATTCTCTCTATCATTCTTGCTATGGCCTGTCCTACGGAACCGATGTGCCACTATATGTCCACGTTAACGTCGTCTCTGTTACTCCCACTACGAGTCTCTCGAGTTAGCAAATGTACCTCGCCGGATGACGGGGCATTTGGCTACCTTAAGAGCGTCATAGTTACTGCAGCCAGCTTCTCCCCCTTCTTTGAATGTTTCCTGTCTTTAATGCGTACTGTGGGCAGTCCTGCAGAAGCGATATGCCACCACCTGTCCATGTTACCGTTGTCTGAGTAACCTCAACAACGATTTCCTCGAGTTTTCAAATAAATTTCGCCGAGTGACGAGGCATTTGGCTACCTTAAGAGAGTCATAGTTACTGTTGCCAGCTGCTCGACCTACTTTCTTTCTTTCCACTCTTTAATTATAACTGTGGTCAGTCCTGCAGGAGCAATAAGCCACTACATGTAAACCTTAACGTTGTCTGAGCTACCTTACCGAAGATATCCTCGAGTTTTCAAAAAAAAATGTCACATGTTGACGAAACATTTAACTACCTTAAGAGAGTCATAGTACTCCTGCCTGCTGCTCCCACTTTTCTAAGCCCATTCTCTCTATCATTCTTGCTATGGCCTGTCCTACGGAACCGATGTGCCACTATATGTCCACGTTAACGTCGTCACTGTTATTCCCACTACGAGTCTCTCGAGTTAGCAAATGTACCTCGCCGGATGACGAGCCATTTGACTACCTTAAGAGAGTCATAGTTACTGCAGCCAGCTGCTCCCCCGTCTTTGAATCTTTCCTCTCTTTAATTCGTACTGTGGTGTCCTGCAGAAGCGATACGCCACCACCTATCCATGTTACCGTTGTCTGAGTTACTTCAACGACGATTTCCTCGAGTTTTCAAATAAATTTCACCGAGTGACGAGGCATTTGGCTACCTTAAGAGAGTCATAGTTACTGCTGCCAGCTGCTCGACCTACTTTCTTTCTTTCCACTCTTTAATTATTACTGTGGTCAGTCCTGCAGGAGCAATATGCCACTACATTTAAACCTTAACGTTGTCTGAGCTACCTTAACGAAAATATCCTCGAGTTTTCAAAAAAAATTTTAAATGGTGACGAGGCATTTGGCTACCTTAAGGGAGTTATAGTACCCCTGCCTGCTGCTCCCACTTTTCTAAGCCCTTTCTCTCTATCATTCTTGCTATGGCTGTCCTACAGAACCGATGTGCCACTATATGTCCACGTCAACGTCGTCTCTGTTACTCCCACTACGAGTCTCTAGAGTTAGCAAATGTACCTCGCCGGATGACGAGGTATTTGGCTGCCTTATAAGCGTCATAGTTACTGCAGCCAGCTGCTCCCCCTTCTTTGAATCTTTCCTCCCTTTAAATCGTACTGTGGTCAGTCCTGCAGAGGCGATACGCCACCACCTGTCCATGTTACCGTTGTCTGAGTTACCTCAACAACGATTTCCTCGAGTTTTCAAATAAATTTCGCCGAGTGACGAGGCATTTGGCTACCTTAAGAGAGTCATAGTTACTGTTGCCAGCTGCTCGACCTACCTTCTTTCTTTCCACTCTTTAATTATTACTGTGGTCAGTCCTGCAGGAGCAATATGCCACTACATGTAAACCTTAACGTTGTCTGAGCTACCTTATCGAAGATATCCTCGAGTTTTCAACAAAAATTTTACATGGTGACAATTCATTTGGCTACCTTAAGAGAGTCATAGTACTCCTGCCTGCTGCTCCCACTTTTCTAAGCCCATTCTCTCTATCATTCTTGCTATGGCCTGTCCTACGGAACCGATGTGCCACTATATGTCCACGTTAACGTCGTCTCTGTTACTCCCACTACGAGTCTCTCGAGTTAGAAAATGTACCTCGCCGGATGACGGGGCATTTGGCTACCTTAAGAGCGTCATAGTTACTGCAGCCAGCTGCTCCCCCTTCTTTGAATGTTTCCTGTCTTTAATGCGTACTGTGGGCAGTCCTGCAGAAGCGATATGCCACCACCTGTCCATGTTACCGTTGTCTGAGTAACCTCAACAACGATTTCCTCGAGTTTTCAAATAAATTTCGCCGAGTGACGAGGCATTTGGCTACCTTAAGAGAGTCATAGTTACTGTTGCCAGCTGCTCGACCTACTTTCTTTCTTTCCACTCTTTAATTATTACTGTGGTCAGTCCTGCAGGAGCAATAAGCCACTACATGTAAACCTTAACGTTGTCTGAGCTACCTTACCGAAGATATCCTCGAGTTTTCAAAAAAAAATGTCACATGTTGACGAAACATTTAACTACCTTAAGAGAGTCATAGTACTCCTGCCTGCTGCTCCCACTTTTCTAAGCCCATTCTCTCTATCATTCTTGCTATGGCCTGTCCTACGGAACCGATGTGCCACTATATGTCCACGTTAACGTCGTCACTGTTATTCCCACTACGAGTCTCTCGAGTTAGCAAATGTACCTCGCCGGATGACGAGCCATTTGACTACCTTAAGAGAGTCATAGTTACTGCAGCCAGCTGCTCCCCCGTCTTTGAATCTTTCCTCTCTTTAATTCGTACTGTGGTGTCCTGCAGAAGCGATACGCCACCACCTATCCATGTTACCGTTGTCTGAGTTACTTCAACGACGATTTCCTCGAGTTTTCAAATAAATTTCGCCGAGTGACGAGGCATTTGGCTACCTTAAGAGAGTCATAGTTACTGCTGCCAGCTGCTCGACCTACTTTCTTTCTTTCCACTCTTTAATTATTACTGTGGTCAGTCCTGCAGGAGCAATATGCCACTACATGTAAACCTTAACGTTGTCTGAGCTATCTTAACGAAAATATCCTCGAGTTTTCAAAAAAAATTTTAAATGGTGACGAGGCATTTGGCTACCTTAAGGGAGTTATAGTACCCCTGCCTGCTGCTCCCACTTTTCTAAGCCCTTTCTCTCTATCATTCTTGCTATGGCTGTCCTACAGAAGCGATGTGCCACTATACGTCCACGTCAACGTCGTCTCTGTTACTCCCACTACGAGTCTCTAGAGTTAGCAAATGTACCTCGCCGGATGACGAGGTATTTGGCTGCCTTATAAGCGTCATAGTTACTGCAGCCAGCTGCTCCCCCTTCTTTGAATCTTTCCTCCCTTTAAATCGTACTGTGGTCAGTCCTGCAGAAGCGATACGCCACCACCTGTCCATGTTACCGTTGTCTGAGTTACCTCAACAACGATTTCCTCGAGTTTTCAAATAAATTTCGCCGAGTGACGAGGCATTTGGCTACCTTAAGAGAGTCATAGTTACTGTTGCCAGCTGCTCGACCTACCTTCTTTCTTTCCACTCTTTAATTATTACTGTGGTCAGTCCTGCAGGAGCAATATGCCACTACATGTATACCTTAACGTTGTCTCAGCTACCATATCGAAGAAATTCTCGAGTTTTCAAAAAAAATTTCACATGGTGACGGGGCATTTGGCTACCTTAAGAGAGTCATAGTACCCCTGCCTGCTGCTCCCACTTTTCTAAGCCCTTTCTCTCTATCATTCTTGCTATGGCTGTCCTACAGAACCGATGTGCCACTATATGTCCACGTCAACGTCGTCTCTGTTACTCCCACTACGAGTCTCTCTATTTAGCAAATGAACCTCGCCGGATGACGAGGCATTTGGCTACCTTAAGAGAGTCATAGTTACTGCAGCCAGCTGCTCCCCCTTCTTTGAATCTTTCCTCTCTTTAATTCGTACCTTGGTGTCCTGCAGAAGCGATATGCCACCACCTGTCCATGTTACCGTTGTCTGAGTTACCTCAACAACGATTTCCTCGAGTTTTCAAATAAATTTCGCCGAGTGACGAGGCATTTGGCTACCTTAAGAGAGTCATAGTTACTGTTGCCAGCTGCTCGACCTACCTTCTTTCTTTCCACTCTTTAATTATTACTGTGGTCAGTCCTGCAGGAGCAATATGCCACTACATGTATACCTTAACGTTGTCTCAGCTACCTTATCGAAGAAATTCTCGAGTTTTCAAAAAAAATTTCACATGGTGACGGGGCATTTGGCTACCTTAAGAGAGTCATAGTACCCCTGCCTGCTGCCCCCCCTTTTTCTAAGCCCTTTCTCTCTATCATTCTTGCTATGGCTGTCCTACAGAACCGATGTGCCACTATATGTCCACGTCAACGTCGTCTCTGTTACTCCCACTACGAGTCTCTCGATTTAGCAAATGAACCTCGCCGGATGACGAGGCATTTGGCTACCTTAAGAGAGTCATAGTTACTGCAGCCAGCTGCTCCCCCTTCTTTGAATCTTTCCTCTCTTTAATTCGTACCTTGGTGTCCTGCAGAAGCGATACGCCACCACCTGTCCATGTTACCGTTGTCTGAGTTACTTCAACGACGATTTCCTGGAGTTTTCAAATAAATTTCGCCGAGTGACGAGGCATTTTTCACCCTTAAGAGAGTCATAGTTACTGTTGCCAGCTGCTCGACCTACTTTCTTTCTTTCCACTCATTAATTATTACTGTGGTCAGTCCTGCAGGAGCAATATGCCACTACATGTATACCTTAACGATGTCTGAGACATCTTAACGAAGATATTCTCGAGTTTTCAGAAAAAATTTCACATGGTGACGAGGCATTTGGCTACCTTAAGAGAGTCATAGTTACTGTTGCCAGCTGCTCGACCTACCTTCTTTCTTTCCACTCTTTAATTATTACTGTGGTCAGTCCTGCAGGAGCAATATGCCACTACATGTAAACCTTAACGTTGTCTGAGCTACCTTATCGAAGATATCCTCGAGTTTTCAACAAAAATTTTACATGGTGACAATTCATTTGGCCACCTTAAGAGAGTCATAGTACTCCTGCCTGCTGCTCCCACTTTTCTAAGCCCATTCTCTCTATCATTCTTGCTATGGCCTGTCCTACGGAACCGATGTGCCACTATATGTCCACGTTAACGTCGTCTCTGTTACTCCCACTACGAGTCTCTAGAGTTAGCAAATGTACCTCGCCGGATGACGAGGTATTTGGCTGCCTTATAAGCGTCATAGTTACTGCAGCCAGCTGCTCCCCCTTCTTTGAATCTTTCCTCCCTTTAAATCGTACTGTGGTCAGTCCTGCAGAAGCGATACGCCACCACCTGTCCATGTTACCGTTGTCTGAGTTACTTCAACGACGATTTCCTCGAGTTTTCAAATAAATTTCGCCGAGTGACGAGGCATTTTTCACCCTTAAGAGAGTCATAGTTACTGTTGCCAGCTGCTCGACCTACTTTCTTTCTTTCCACTAATTAATTATTACTGTGGTCAGTCCTGCAGGAGCAATATGCCACTACATGTATACCTTAACGATGTCTGAGCTACCTTAACGAAGATATTCTCGAGTTTTCAGAAAAAATTTCACATGGTGACGAGGCATTTGGCTACCTTAAGAGAGTCATAGTACCCCTGCCTGCTGCTCCCACTTTTCTAAGCCCTTTCTCTCTATCATTCTTGCTATGGCTGTCCTACAGAATCGATGTGCCACTATATGTCCACGTCAACGTCGTCTCTGTTACTCCCACTACGAGTCTCTCGATTTAGCAAATGAACCTCGCCGGATGACGAGGCATTTGGCTACCTTAAGAGAGTCATAGTTACTGCAGCCAGCTGCTCCCCCTTCTTTGAATCTTTCCTCTCTTTAATTCGTACCTTGGTGTCCTGCAGAAGCGATACGCCACCACCTGTCCATGTTACCGTTGTCTGAGTTACCTCAACAACGATTTCCTCGAGTTTTCAAATAAATTTCGCCGAGTGACGAGGCATTTGGCTACCTTAAGAGAGTCATAGTTACTGTTGCCAGCTGCTCGACCTACCTTCTTTCTTTCCACTCTTTAATTATTACTGTGGTCAGTCCTGCAGGAGCAATATGCCACTACATGTAAACCTTAACGTTGTCTGAGCTACCGTATCGAAGATATCCTCGAGTTTTCAACAAAAATTTTACATGGTGACAATTCATTTGGCTACCTTAAGAGAGTCATAGTACTCCTGCCTGCTGCTCCCACTTTTCTAAGCCCATTCTCTCTATCATTCTTGCTATGGCCTGTCCTACGGAACCGATGTGCCACTATATGTCCACGTTAACGTCGTCTCTGTTACTCCCACTACGAGTCTCTCGAGTTAGCAAATGTACCTCGCCGGATGACGGGGCATTTGGCTACCTTAAGAGCGTCATAGTTACTGCAGCCAGCTGCTCCCCCTTCTTTGAATGTTTCCTGTCTTTAATGCGTACTGTGGGCAGTCCTGCAGAAGCGATATGCCACCACCTGTCCATGTTACCGTTGTCTGAGTAACCTCAACAACGATTTCCTCGAGTTTTCAAATAAATTTCGCCGAGTGACGAGGCATTTGGCTACCTTAAGAGAGTCATAGTTACTGTTGCCAGCTGCTCGACCTACTTTCTTTCTATCCACTCTTTAATTATTACTGTGGTCAGTCCTGCAGGAGCAATAAGCCACTACATGTAAACCTTAACGTTGTCTGAGCTACCTTACCGAAGATATCCTCGAGTTTTCAAAAAAAAATGTCACATGTTGACGAAACATTTAACTACCTTAAGAGAGTCATAGTACTCCTGCCTGCTGCTCCCACTTTTCTAAGCCCATTCTCTCTATCATTCTTGCTATGGCCTGTCCTACGGAACCGATGTGCCACTATATGTCCACGTTAACGTCGTCACTGTTATTCCCACTACGAGTCTCTCGAGTTAGCAAATGTACCTCGCCGGATGACGAGCCATTTGAGTACCTTAAGAGAGTCATAGTTACTGCAGCCAGCTGCTCCCCCGTCTTTGAATCTTTCCTCTCTTTAATTCGTACTGTGGTGTCCTGCAGAAGCGATACGCCACCACCTATCCATGTTACCGTTGTCTGAGTTACTTCAACGACGATTTCCTCGAGTTTTCAAATAAATTTCGCCGAGTGACGAGGCATTTGGCTACCTTAAGAGAGTCATAGTTACTGCTGCCAGCTGCTCGACCTACTTTCTTTCTTTCCACTCTTTAATTATTACTGTGGTCAGTCCTGCAGGAGCAATATGCCACTACATGTAAACCTTAACGTTGTCTGAGCTACCTTAACGAAAATATCCTCGAGTTTTCAAAAAAAATTTTAAATGGTGACGAGGCATTTGGCTACCTTAAGGGAGTTATACTACCCCTGCCTGCTGCTCCCACTTTTCTAAGCCCTTTCTCTCTATCATTCTTGCTATGGCTGTCCTACAGAACCGATGTGCCACTATACGTCCACGTCAACGTCGTCTCTGTTACTCCCACTACGAGTCTCTAGAGTTAGCAAATGTACCTCGCCGGATGACGAGGTATTTGGCTGCCTTATAAGCGTCATAGTTACTGCAGCCAGCTGCTCCCCCTTCTTTGAATCTTTCCTCCCTTTAAATCGTACTGTGGTCAGTCCTGCAGAAGCGATACGCCACCACCTGTCCATGTTACCGTTGTCTGAGTTACCTCAACAACGATTTCCTCGAGTTTTCAAATAAATTTCGCCGAGTGACGAGGCATTTGGCTACCTTAAGAGAGTCATAGTTACTGTTGCCAGCTGCTCGACCTACCTTCTTTCTTTCCACTCTTTAATTATTACTGTGGTCAGTCCTGCAGGAGCAATATGCCACTACATGTATACCTTAACGTTGTCTCAGCTACCTTATCGAAGAAATTCTCGAGTTTTCAAAAAAAATTTCACATGGTGACGGGGCATTTGGCTACCTTAAGAGAGTCATAGTACCCCTGCCTGCTGCTCCCACTTTTCTAAGCCCTTTCTCTCTATCATTCTTGCTATGGCTGTCCTACAGGACCGATGTGCCACTATATGTCCACGTCAACGTCGTCTCTGTTACTCCCACTACGAGTCTCTCGAGTTAGCAAATGTACCTCGCCGGATGACGAGGCATTTGGCTACCTTATAAGCGTCATAGTTACTGCAGCCAGCTGCTCCCCCTTCTTTGAATCTTTCCTCCCTTTAAATCGTACTGTGGTCAGTCCTGCAGAAGCGATACGCCACCACCTGTCCATGTTACCGTTGTCTGAGTTACCTCAACAACGATTTCCTCGAGTTTTCAAATAAATTTCGCCGAGTGACGAGGCATTTGGCTACCTTAAGAGAGTCATAGTTACTGTTGCCAGCTGCTCGACCTACCTTCTTTCTTTCCACTCTTTAATTATTACTGTGGTCAGTCCTGCAGGAGCAATATGCCACTACATGTAAACCTTAACGTTGTCTGAGCTACCTTATCGAAGATATCCTCGAGTTTTCAACAAAAATTTTACATGGTGACAATTCATTTGGCTACCTTAAGAGAGTCATAGTACTCCTGCCTGCTGCTCCCACTTTTCTAAGCCCATTCTCTCTATCATTCTTGCTATGGCCTGTCCTACGGAACCGATGTGCCACTATATGTCCACGTTAACGTCGTCTCTGTTACTCCCACTACGAGTCTCTCGAGTTAGCAAATGTACCTCGCCGGATGACGGGGCATTTGGCTACCTTAAGAGCGTCATAGTTACTGCAGCCAGCTGCTCCCCCTTCTTTGAATGTTTCCTGTCTTTAATGCGTACTGTGGGCAGTCCTGCAGAAGCGATATGCCACCACCTGTCCATGTTACCGTTGTCTGAGTAACCTCAACAACGATTTCCTCGAGTTTTCAAATAAATTTCGCCGAGTGACGAGGCATTTGGCTACCTTAAGAGAGTCATAGTTACTGTTGCCAGCTGCTCGACCTACTTTCTTTCTTTCCACTCTTTAATTATTACTGTGGTCAGTCCTGCAGGAGCAATAAGCCACTACATGTAAACCTTAACGTTGTCTGAGCTACCTTACCGAAGATATCCTCGAGTTTTCAAAAAAAAATGTCACATGTTGACGAAACATTTAACTACCTTAAGAGAGTCATAGTACTCCTGCCTGCTGCTCCCACTTTTCTAAGCCCATTCTCTCTATCATTCTTGCTATGGCCTGTCCTACGGAACCGATGTGCCACTATATGTCCACGTTAACGTCGTCACTGTTATTCCCACTACGAGTCTCTCGAGTTAGCAAATGTACCTCGCCGGATGACGAGCCATTTGACTACCTTAAGAGAGTCATAGTTACTGCAGCCAGCTGCTCCCCCGACTTGGAATCTTTCCTCTCTTTAATTCGTACTGTGGTGTCCTGCAGAAGCGATACGCCACCACCTATCCATGTTACCGTTGTCTGAGTTACTTCAACGACGATTTCCTCGAGTTTTCAAATAAATTTCGCCGAGTGACGAGGCATTTGGCTACCTTAAGAGAGTCATAGTTACTGCTGCCAGCTGCTCGACCTACTTTCTTTCTTTCCACTCTTTAATTATTACTGTGGTCAGTCCTGCAGGAGCAATATGCCACTACATGTAAACCTTAACGTTGTCTGAGCTACCTTAACGAAAATATCCTTGAGTTTTCAAAAAAAATTTTAAATGGTGACGAGGCATTTGGCTACCTTAAGGGAGTTATAGTACCCCTGCCTGCTGCTCCCACTTTTCTAAGCCCTTTCTCTCTATCATTCTTGCTATGGCTGTCCTACAGAACCGATGTGCCACTATACGTCCACGTCAACGTCGTCTCTGTTACTCCCACTACGAGTCTCTAGAGTTAGCAAATGTACCTCGCCGGATGACGAGGTATTTGGCTGCCTTATAAGCGTCATAGTTACTGCAGCCAGCTGCTCCCCCTTCTTTGAATCTTTCCTCCCTTTAAATCGTACTGTGGTCAGTCCTGCAGAAGCGATACGCCACCACCTGTCCATGTTACCGTTGTCTGAGTTACCTCAACAACGATTTCCTCGAGTTTTCAAATAAATTTCGCCGAGTGACGAGGCATTTGGCTACCTTAAGAGAGTCATAGTTACTGTTGCCAGCTGCTCGACCTACCTTCTTTCTTTCCACTCTTTAATTATTACTGTGGTCAGTCCTGCAGGAGCAATATGCCACTACATGTATACCTTAACGTTGTCTCAGCTACCTTATCGAAGAAATTCTCGAGTTTTCAAAAAAAATTTCTTATGGTGACGGGGCATTTGGCTACCTTAAGAGAGTCATAGTACCCCTGCCTGCTGCTCCCACTTTTCTAAGCCCTTTCTCTCTATCATTCTTGCTATGGCTGTCCTACAGGACCGATGTGCCACTATATGTCCACGTCAACGTCGTCTCTGTTACTCCCACTACGAGTCTCTCGAGTTAGCAAATGTACCTCGCCGGATGACGAGGCATTTGGCTACCTTATAAGCGTCATAGTTACTGCAGCCAGCTGCTCCCCCTTCTTTGAATGTTTCCTGTCTTTAAATCGTACTGTGGTCAGTCCTGCAGAAGCGATACGCCACCACCTGTCCATGTTACCGTTGTCTGAGTTACCTCAACAACGATTTCCTCGAGTTTTCAAATAAATTTCGCCGAGTGACGAGGCATTTGGCTACCTTAAGAGAGTCATAGTTACTGTTGCCAGCTGCTCGACCTACCTTCTTTCTTTCCACTCTTTAATTATTACTGTGGTCAGTCCTGCAGGAGCAATATGCCACTACATGTAAACCTTAACGTTGTCTGAGCTACCTTATCGAAGATATCCTCGAGTTTTCAACAAAAATTTTACATGGTGACAATTCATTTGGCTACCTTAAGAGAGTCATAGTACTCCTGCCTGCTGCTCCCACTTTTCTAAGCCCATTCTCTCTATCATTCTTGCTATGGCCTGTCCTACGGAACCGATGTGCCACTATATGTCCACGTTAACGTCGTCTCTGTTACTCCCACTACGAGTCTCTCGAGTTAGCAAATGTACCTCGCCGGATGACGGGGCATTTGGCTACCTTAAGAGCGTCATAGTTACTGCAGCCAGCTGCTCCCCCTTCTTTGAATGTTTCCTGTCTTTAGTGCGTACTGTGGGCAGTCCTGCAGAAGCGATATGCCACCACCTGTCCATGTTACCGTTGTCTGAGTAACCTCAACAACGATTTCCTCGAGTTTTCAAATAAATTTCGCCGAGTGACGAGGCATTTGGCTACCTTAAGAGAGTCATAGTTACTGTTGCCAGCTGCTCGACCTACTTTCTTTCTTTCCACTCTTTAATTATTACTGTGGTCAGTCCTGCAGGAGCAATAAGCCACTACATGTAAACCTTAACGTTGTCTGAGCTACCTTACCGAAGATATCCTCGAGTTTTCAAAAAAAAATGTCACATGTTGACGAAACATTTAACTACCTTAAGAGAGTCATAGTACTCCTGCCTGCTGCTCCCACTTTTCTAAGCCCATTCTCTCTATCATTCTTGCTATGGCCTGTCCTACGGAACCGATGTGCCACTATATGTCCACGTTAACGTCGTCACTGTTATTCCCACTACGAGTCTCTCGAGTTAGCAAATGTACCTCGCCGGATGACGAGCCATTTGACTACCTTAAGAGAGTCATAGTTACTGCAGCCAGCTGCTCCCCCGTCTTTGAATCTTTCCTCTCTTTAATTCGTACTGTGGTGTCCTGCAGAAGCGATACGCCACCACCTATCCATGTTACCGTTGTCTGAGTTACTTCAACAACGATTTCCTCGAGTTTTCAAATAAATTTCGCCGAGTGACGAGGCATTTGGCTACCTTAAGAGAGTCATAGTTACTGTTGCCAGCTGCTCGACCTACCTTCTTTCTTTCCACTCTTTAATTATTACTGTGGTCAGTCCTGCAGGAGCAATATGCCACTACATGTATACCTTAACGTTGTCTCAGCTACCTTATCGAAGAAATTCTCGAGTTTTCAAAAAAAATTTCTTATGGTGACGGGGCATTTGGCTACCTTAAGAGAGTCATAGTACCCCTGCCTGCTGCTCCCACTTTTCTAAGCCCTTTCTCTCTATCATTCTTGCTATGGCTGTCCTACAGGACCGATGTGCCACTATATGTCCACGTCAACGTCGTCTCTGTTACTCCCACTACGAGTCTCTCGAGTTAGCAAATGTACCTCGCCGGATGACGAGGCATTTGGCTACCTTATAAGCGTCATAGTTACTGCAGCCAGCTGCTCCCCCTTCTTTGAATGTTTCCTGTCTTTAAATCGTACTGTGGTCAGTCCTGCAGAAGCGATACGCCACCACCTGTCCATGTTACCGTTGTCTGAGTTACCTCAACAACGATTTCCTCGAGTTTTCAAATAAATTTCGCCGAGTGACGAGGCATTTGGCTACCTTAAGAGAGTCATAGTTACTGTTGCCAGCTGCTCGACCTACCTTCTTTCTTTCCACTCTTTAATTATTACTGTGGTCAGTCCTGCAGGAGCAATATGCCACTACATGTAAACCTTAACGTTGTCTGAGCTACCTTATCGAAGATATCCTCGAGTTTTCAACAAAAATTTTACATGGTGACAATTCATTTGGCTACCTTAAGAGAGTCATAGTACTCCTGCCTGCTGCTCCCACTTTTCTAAGCCCATTCTCTCTATCATTCTTGCTATGGCCTGTCCTACGGAACCGATGTGCCACTATATGTCCACGTTAACGTCGTCTCTGTTACTCCCACTACGAGTCTCTCGAGTTAGCAAATGTACCTCGCCGGATGACGGGGCATTTGGCTACCTTAAGAGCGTCATAGTTACTGCAGCCAGCTGCTCCCCCTTCTTTGAATGTTTCCTGTCTTTAGTGCGTACTGTGGGCAGTCCTGCAGAAGCGATATGCCACCACCTGTCCATGTTACCGTTGTCTGAGTAACCTCAACAACGATTTCCTCGAGTTTTCAAATAAATTTCGCCGAGTGACGAGGCATTTGGCTACCTTAAGAGAGTCATAGTTACTGTTGCCAGCTGCTCGACCTACTTTCTTTCTTTCCACTCTTTAATTATTACTGTGGTCAGTCCTGCAGGAGCAATAAGCCACTACATGTAAACCTTAACGTTGTCTGAGCTACCTTACCGAAGATATCCTCGAGTTTTCAAAAAAAAATGTCACATGTTGACGAAACATTTAACTACCTTAAGAGAGTCATAGTACTCCTGCCTGCTGCTCCCACTTTTCTAAGCCCATTCTCTCTATCATTCTTGCTATGGCCTGTCCTACGGAACCGATGTGCCACTATATGTCCACGTTAACGTCGTCACTGTTATTCCCACTACGAGTCTCTCGAGTTAGCAAATGTACCTCGCCGGATGACGAGCCATTTGACTACCTTAAGAGAGTCATAGTTACTGCAGCCAGCTGCTCCCCCGTCTTTGAATCTTTCCTCTCTTTAATTCGTACTGTGGTGTCCTGCAGAAGCGATACGCCACCACCTATCCATGTTACCGTTGTCTGAGTTACTTCAACGACGATTTCCTCGAGTTTTCAAATAAATTTCGCCGAGTGACGAGGCATTTGGCTACCTTAAGAGAGTCATAGTTACTGCTGCCAGCTGCTCGACCTACTTTCTTTCTTTCCACTCTTTAATTATTACTGTGGTCAGTCCTGCAGGAGCAATATGCCACTACATGTAAACCTTAACGTTGTCTGAGCTACCTTAACGAAAATATCCTCGAGTTTTCAAAAAAAATTTTAAATGGTGACGAGGCATTTGGCTACCTTAAGGGAGTTATAGTACCCCTGCCTGTTGCTCCCACTTTTCTAAGCCCTTTCTCTCTATCATTCTTGCTATGGCTGTCCTACAGAACCGATGTGCCACTATACGTCCACGTCAACGTCGTCTCTGTTACTCCCACTACGAGTCTCTAGAGTTAGCAAATGTACCTCGCCGGATGACGAGGTATTTGGCTGCCTTATAAGCGTCATAGTTACTGCAGCCAGCTGCTCCCCCTTCTTTGAATCTTTCCTCCCTTTAAATCGTACTGTGGTCAGTCCTGCAGAAGCGATACGCCACCACCTGTCCATGTTACCGTTGTCTGAGTTACCTCAACAACGATTTCCTCGAGTTTTCAAATAAATTTCGCCGAGTGACGAGGCATTTGGCTACCTTAAGAGAGTCATAGTTACTGTTGCCAGCTGCTCGACCTACCTTCTTTCTTTCCACTCTTTAATTATTACTGTGGTCAGTCCTGCAGGAGCAATATGCCACTACATGTAAACCTTAACGTTGTCTGAGCTACCTTATCGAAGATATCCTCGAGTTTTCAACAAAAATTTTACATGGTGACAATTCATTTGGCTACCTTAAGAGAGTCATAGTACTCCTGCCTGCTGCTCCCACTTTTCTAAGCCCATTCTCTCTATCATTCTTGCTATGGCCTGTCCTACGGAACCGATGTGCCACTATATGTCCACGTTAACGTCGTCTCTGTTACTCCCACTACGAGTCTCTCGAGTTAGCAAATGTACCTCGCCGGATGACGGGGCATTTGGCTACCTTAAGAGCGTCATAGTTACTGCAGCCAGCTGCTCCCCCTTCTTTGAATGTTTCCTGTCTTTAGTGCGTACTGTGGGCAGTCCTGCAGAAGCGATATGCCACCACCTGTCCATGTTACCGTTGTCTGAGTAACCTCAACAACGATTTCCTCGAGTTTTCAAATAAATTTCGCCGAGTGACGAGGCATTTGGCTACCTTAAGAGAGTCATAGTTACTGTTGCCAGCTGCTCGACCTACTTTCTTTCTTTCCACTCTTTAATTATTACTGTGGTCAGTCCTGCAGGAGCAATAAGCCACTACATGTAAACCTTAACGTTGTCTGAGCTACCTTACCGAAGATATCCTCGAGTTTTCAAAAAAAAATGTCACATGTTGACGAAACATTTAACTACCTTAAGAGAGTCATAGTACTCCTGCCTGCTGCTCCCACTTTTCTAAGCCCATTCTCTCTATCATTCTTGCTATGGCCTGTCCTACGGAACCGATGTGCCACTATATGTCCACGTTAACGTCGTCACTGTTATTCCCACTACGAGTCTCTCGAGTTAGCAAATGTACCTCGCCGGATGACGAGCCATTTGACTACCTTAAGAGAGTCATAGTTACTGCAGCCAGCTGCTCCCCCGTCTTTGAATCTTTCCTCTCTTTAATTCGTACTGTGGTGTCCTGCAGAAGCGATACGCCACCACCTATCCATGTTACCGTTGTCTGAGTTACTTCAACGACGATTTCCTCGAGTTTTCAAATAAATTTCGCCGAGTGACGAGGCATTTGGCTACCTTAAGAGAGTCATAGTTACTGCTGCCAGCTGCTCGACCTACTTTCTTTCTTTCCACTCTTTAATTATTACTGTGGTCAGTCCTGCAGGAGCAATATGCCACTACATGTAAACCTTAACGTTGTCTGAGCTACCTTAACGAAAATATCCTCGAGTTTTCAAAAAAAATTTTAAATGGTGACGAGGCATTTGGCTACCTTAAGGGAGTTATAGTACCCCTGCCTGTTGCTCCCACTTTTCTAAGCCCTTTCTCTCTATCATTCTTGCTATGGCTGTCCTACAGAACCGATGTGCCACTATACGTCCACGTCAACGTCGTCTCTGTTACTCCCACTACGAGTCTCTAGAGTTAGCAAATGTACCTCGCCGGATGACGAGGTATTTGGCTGCCTTATAAGCGTCATAGTTACTGCAGCCAGCTGCTCCCCCTTCTTTGAATCTTTCCTCCCTTTAAATCGTACTGTGGTCAGTCCTGCAGAAGCGATACGCCACCACCTGTCCATGTTACCGTTGTCTGAGTTACCTCAACAACGATTTCCTCGAGTTTTCAAATAAATTTCGCCGAGTGACGAGGCATTTGGCTACCTTAAGAGAGTCATAGTTACTGTTGCCAGCTGCTCGACCTACCTTCTTTCTTTCCACTCTTTAATTATTACTGTGGTCAGTCCTGCAGGAGCAATATGCCACTACATGTATACCTTAACGTTGTCTCAGCTACCTTATCGAAGAAATTCTCGAGTTTTCAAAAAAAATTTCACATGGTGACGGGGCATTTGGCTACCTTAAGAGAGTCATAGTACCCCTGCCTGCTGCTCCCACTTTTCTAAGCCCTTTCTCTCTATCATTCTTGCTATGGCTGTCCTACAGGACCGATGTGCCACTATATGTCCACGTCAACGTCGTCTCTGTTACTCCCACTACGAGTCTCTCGAGTTAGCAAATGTACCTCGCCGGATGACGAGGCATTTGGCTACCTTATAAGCGTCATAGTTACTGCAGCCAGCTGCTCCCCCTTCTTTGAATCTTTCCTCCCTTTAAATCGTACTGTGGTCAGTCCTGCAGAAGCGATACGCCACCACCTGTCCATGTTACCGTTGTCTGAGTTACCTCAACAACGATTTCCTCGAGTTTTCAAATAAATTTCGCCGAGTGACGAGGCATTTGGCTACCTTAAGAGAGTCATAGTTGCTGTTGCCAGCTGCTCGACCTACCTTCTTTCTTTCCACTCTTTAATTATTACTGTGGTCAGTCCTGCAGGAGCAATATGCCACTACATGTAAACCTTAACGTTGTCTGAGCTAACTTATCGAAGATATCCTCGAGTTTTCAACAAAAATTTTACATGGTGACAATTCATTTGGCTACCTTAAGAGAGTCATAGTACTCCTGCCTGCTGCTCCCACTTTTCTAAGCCCATTCTCTCTATCATTCTTGCTATGGCCTGTCCTACGGAACCGATGTGCCACTATATGTCCACGTTAACGTCGTCTCTGTTACTCCCACTACGAGTCTCTCGAGTTAGCAAATGTACCTCGCCGGATGACGGGGCATTTGGCTACCTTAAGAGCGTCATAGTTACTGCAGCCAGCTGCTCCCCCTTCTTTGAATGTTTCCTGTCTTTAATGCGTACTGTGGGCAGTCCTGCAGAAGCGATATGCCACCACCTGTCCATGTTACCGTTGCCTGAGTAACCTCAACAACGATTTCCTCGAGTTTTCAAATAAATTTCGCCGAGTGACGAGGCATTTGGCTACCTTAAGAGAGTCATAGTTACTGTTGCCAGCTGCTCGACCTACTTTCTTTCTTTCCACTCTTTAATTATTACTGTGGTCAGTCCTGCAGGAGCAATAAGCCACTACATGTAAACCTTAACGTTGTCTGAGCTACCTTACCGAAGATATCCTCGAGTTTTCAAAAAAAAATGTCACATGTTGACGAAACATTTAACTACCTTAAGAGAGTCATAGTACTCCTGCCTGCTGCTCCCACTTTTCTAAGCCCATTCTCTCTATCATTCTTGCTATGGCCTGTCCTACGGAACCGATGTGCCACTATATGTCCACGTTAACGTCGTCACTGTTATTCCCACTACGAGTCTCTCGAGTTAGCAAATGTACCTCGCCGGATGACGAGCCATTTGACTACCTTAAGAGAGTCATAGTTACAGCAGCCAGCTGCTCCCCCGTCTTTAAATCTTTCCTCTCTTCAATTCGTACTGTGGTGTCCTGCAGAAGCGATACGCCACCACCTATCCATGTTACCGTTGTCTGAGTTACTTCAACGACGATTTCCTCGAGTTTTCAAATAAATTTCGCCGAGTGACGAGGCATTTGGCTACCTTAAGAGAGTCATAGTTACTGCTGCCAGCTGCTCGACCTACTTTCTTTCTTTCCACTCTTTAATTATTACTGTGGTCAGTCCTGCAGGAGCAATATGCCACTACATGTAAACCTTAACGTTGTCTGAGCTACCTTAACGAAAATATCCTCGAGTTTTCAAAAAAAATTTTAAATGGTGACGAGGCATTTGGCTACCTTAAGGGAGTTATAGTACCCCTGCCTGCTGCTTCCACTTTTCTAAGCCCTTTCTCTCTATCATTCTTGCTATGGCTGTCCTACAGAACCGATGTGCCACTATACGTCCACGTCAACGTCGTCTCTGTTACTCCCACTACGAGTCTCTAGAGTTAGCAAATGTACCTCGCCGGATGACGAGGTATTTGGCTGCCTTATAAGCGTCATAGTTACTGCAGCCAGCTGCTCCCCCTTCTTTGAATCTTTCCTCCCTTTAAATCGTACTGTGGTCAGTCCTGCAGAGGCGATACGCCACCACCTGTCCATGTTACCGTTGTCTGAGTTACCTCAACAACAATTTCCTCGAGTTTTCAAATAAATTTCGCCGAGTGACGAGGCATTTGGCTACCTTAAGAGAGTCATAGTTACTGTTGCCAGCTGCTCGACCTACCTTCTTTCTTTCCACTCTTTAATTATTACTGTGGTCAGTCCTGCAGGAGCAATATGCCACTACATGTAAACCTTAACGTTGTCTGAGCTACCTTATCGAAGATATCCTCGAGTTTTCAACAAAAATTTTACATGGTGACAATTCATTTGGCTACCTTAAGAGAGTCATAGTACTCCTGCCTGCTGCTCCCACTTTTCTAAGCCCATTCTCTCTATCATTCTTGCTATGGCCTGTCCTACGGAACCGATGTGCCACTATATGTCCACTTTAACGTCGTCTCTGTTACTCCCACTACGAGTCTCTCGAGTTAGCAAATGTACCTCGCCGGATGACGGGGCATTTGGCTACCTTAAGAGCGTCATAGTTACTGCAGCCAGCTGCTCCCCCTTCTTTGAATGTTTCCTGTCTTTAATGCGTACTGTGGTCAGTCCTGCAGAAGCGATATGCCACCACCTGTCCATGTTACTGTTGTCTGAGTAACCTCAACAACGATTTCCTCGAGTTTTCAAATAAATTTCGCCGAGTGACGAGGCATTTGGCTACCTTAAGAGAGTCATAGTTACTGTTGCCAGCTGCTCGACCTACTTTCTTTCTTTCCACTCTTTAATTATTACTGTGGTCAGTCCTGCAGGAGCAATAAGCCACTACATGTAAACCTTAACGTTGTCTGAGCTACCTTACCGAAGATATCCTCGAGTTTTCAAAAAAAAATGTCACATGTTGACGAAACATTTAACTACCTTAAGAGAGTCATAGTACTCCTGCCTGCTGCTCCCACTTTTCTAAGCCCATTCTCTCTATCATTCTTGCTATGGCCTGTCCTACGGAACCGATGTGCCACTATATGTCCACGTTAACGTCGTCACTGTTATTCCCACTACGAGTCTCTCGATTTAGCAAATGTACCTCGCCGGATGACGAGCCATTTGACTACCTTAAGAGAGTCATAGTTACAGCAGCCAGCTGCTCCCCCGTCTTTAAATCTTTCCTCTCTTCAATTCGTACTGTGGTGTCCTGCAGAAGCGATACGCCACCACCTATCCATGTTACCGTTGTCTGAGTTACTTCAACGACGATTTCCTCGAGTTTTCAAATAAATTTCGCCGAGTGACGAGGCATTTGGCTACCTTAAGAGAGTCATAGTTACTGCTGCCAGCTGCTCGACCTACTTTCTTTCTTTCCACTCTTTAATTATTACTGTGGTCAGTCCTGCAGGAGCAATATGCCACTACATGTAAACCTTAACGTAGTCTGAGCTACCTTAACGAAAATATCCTCGAGTTTTCAAAAAAAATTTTAAATGGTGACGAGGCATTTGGCTACCTTAAGGGAGTTATAGTACCCCTGCCTGCTGCTTCCACTTTTCTAAGCCCTTTCTCTCTATCATTCTTGCTATGGCTGTCCTACAGAACCGATGTGCCACTATACGTCCACGTCAACGTCGTCTCTGTTACTCCCACTACGAGTCTCTAGAGTTAGCAAATGTACCTCGCCGGATGACGAGGTATTTGGCTGCCTTATAAGCGTCATAGTTACTGCAGCCAGCTGCTCCCCCTTCTTTGAATCTTTCCTCCCTTTAAATCGTACTGTGGTCAGTCCTGCAGAGGCGATACGCCACCACCTGTCCATGTTACCGTTGTCTGAGTTACCTCAACAACGATTTCCTCGAGTTTTCAAATAAATTTCGCCGAGTGACGAGGCATTTGGCTACCTTAAGAGAGTCATAGTTACTGTTGCCAGCTGCTCGACCTACCTTCTTTCTTTCCACTCTTTAATTATTACTGTGGTCAGTCCTGCAGGAGCAATATGCCACTACATGTAAACCTTAACGTTGTCTGAGCTACCTTATCGAAGATATCCTCGAGTTTTCAACAAAAATTTTACATGGTGACAATTCATTTGGCTACCTTAAGAGAGTCATAGTACTCCTGCCTGCTGCTCCCACTTTTCTAAGCCCATTCTCTCTATCATTCTTGCTATGGCCTGTCCTACGGAACCGATGTGCCACTATATGTCCACGTTAACGTCGTCTCTGTTACTCCCACTACGAGTCTCTCGAGTTAGCAAATGTACCTCGCCGGATGACGGGGCATTTGGCTACCTTAAGAGCGCCATAGTTACTGCAGCCAGCTGCTCCCCCTTCTTTGAATGATTCCTGTCTTTAATGCGTACTGTGGGCAGTCCTGCAGAAGCGATATGCCACCACCTGTCCATGTTACCGTTGTCTGAGTAACCTCAACAACGATTTCCTCGAGTTTTCAAATAAATTTCGCCGAGTGACGAGGCATTTGGCTACCTTAAGAGAGTCATAGTTACTGTTGCCAGCTGCTCGACCTACTTTCTTTCTTTCCACTCTTTAATTATTACTGTGGTCAGTCCTGCAGGAGCAATAAGCCACTACATGTAAACCTTAACGTTGTCTGAGCTACCTTACCGAAGATATCCTCGAGTTTTCAAAAAAAAATGTCACATGTTGACGAAACATTTAACTACCTTAAGAGAGTCATAGTACTCCTGCCTGCTGCTCCCACTTTTCAAAGCCCATTCTCTCTATCATTCTTGCTATGGCCTGTCCTACGGAACCGATGTGCCACTATATGTCCACGTTAACGTCGTCACTGTTATTCCCACTACGAGTCTCTCGAGTTAGCAAATGTACCTCGCCGGATGACGATCCATTTGACTACCTTAAGAGAGTCATAGTTACTGCAGCCAGCTGCTCCCCCGTCTTTGAATCTTTCCTCTCTTTACTTCGTACTGTGGTGTCCTGCAGAAGCGATACGCCACCACCTATCCATGTTACCGTTGTCTGAGTTACTTCAACGACGATTTCCTCGAGTTTTCAAATAAATTTCGCCGAGTGACGAGGCATTTGGCTACCTTAAGAGAGTCATAGTTACTGCTGCCAGCTGCTCGACCTACTTTCTTTCTTTCCACTCTTTAATTATTACTGTGGTCAGTCCTGCAGGAGCAATATGCCACTACATGTAAACCTTAACGTTGTCTGAGCTACCTTAACGAAAATATCCTCGAGTTTTCAAAAAAAATTTTAAATGGTGACGAGGCATTTGGCTACCTTAAGGGAGTTATAGTACCCCTGCCTGCTGCTCCCACTTTTCTAAGCCCTTTCTCTCTATCATTCTTGCTATGGCTGTCCTACAGAACCGATGTGCCACTATATGTCCACGTCAACGTCGTCTCTGTTACTCCCACTACGAGTCTCTAGAGTTAGCAAATGTACCTCGCCGGATGACGAGGTATTTGGCTGCCTTATAAGCGTCATAGTTACTGCAGCCAGCTGCTCCCCCTTCTTTGAATCTTTCCTCCCTTTAAATCGTACTGTGGTCAGTCCTGCAGAGGCGATACGCCACCACCTGTCCATGTTACCGTTGTCTGAGTTACCTCAACAACGATTTCCTCGAGTTTTCAAATAAATTTCGCCGAGTGACGAGGCATTTGGCTACCTTAAGAGAGTCATAGTTACTGTTGCCAGCTGCTCGACCTACCTTCTTTCTTTCCACTCTTTAATAATTACTGTGGTCAGTCCTGCAGGAGCAATATGCCACTACATGTAAACCTTAACGTTGTCTGAGCTACCTTATCGAAGATATCCTCGAGTTTTCAACAAAAATTTTACATGGTGACAATTCATTTGGCTACCTTAAGAGAGTCATAGTACTCCTGCCTGCTGCTCCCACTTTTCTAAGCCCATTCTCTCTATCATTCTTGCTATGGCCTGTCCTACGGAACCGATGTGCCACTATATGTCCACGTTAACGTCGTCTCTGTTACTCCCACTACGAGTCTCTCGAGTTAGCAAATGTACCTCGCCGGACGACGGGGCATTTGGCTACCTTAAGAGCGTCATAGTTACTGCAGCCAGCTGCTCCCCCTTCTTTGAATGATTCCTGTCTTTAATGCGTACTGTGGGCAGTCCTGCAGAAGCGATATACCACCACCTGTCCATGTTACCGTTGTCTGAGTAACCTCAACAACGATTTCCTCGAGTTTTCAAATAAATTTCGCCGAGTGACGAGGCATTTGGCTACCTTAAGAGAGTCATAGTTACTGTTGTCAGCTGCTCGACCTACTTTCTTTCTTTCCACTCTTTAATTATTACTGTGGTCAGTCCTGCAGGAGCAATAAGCCACTACATGTAAACCTTAACGTTGTCTGAGCTACCTTACCGAAGATATCCTCGAGTTTTCAAAAAAAAATGTCACATGTTGACGAAACATTTAACTACCTTAAGAGAGTCATAGTACTCCTGCCTGCTGCTCCCACTTTTCTAAGCCCATTCTCTCTATCATTCTTGCTATGGCCTGTCCTACGGAACCGATGTGCCACTATATGTCCACGTTAACGTCGTCACTGTTATTCCCACTACGAGTCTCTCGAGTTAGCAAATGTACCTCGCCGGATGACGATCCATTTGACTACCTTAAGAGAGTCATAGTTACTGCAGCCAGCTGCTCCCCCGTCTTTGAATCTTTCCTCTCTTTACTTCGTACTGTGGTGTCCTGCAGAAGCGATACGCCACCACCTATCCATGTTACCGTTGTCTGAGTTACTTCAACGACGATTTCCTCGAGTTTTCAAATAAATTTCGCCGAGTGACGAGGCATTTGGCTACCTTAAGAGAGTCATAGTTACTGCTGCCAGCTGCTCGACCTACTTTCTTTCTTTCCACTCTTTAATTATTACTGTGGTCAGTCCTGCAGGAGCAATATGCCACTACATGTAAACCTTAACGTTGTCTGAGCTACCTTAACGAAAATATCCTCGAGTTTTCAAAAAAAATTTTAAATGGTGACGAGGCATTTGGCTACCTTAAGGGAGTTATAGTACCCCTGCCTGCTGCTCCCACTTTTCTAAGCCCTTTCTCTCTATCATTCTTGCTATGGCTGTCCTACAGAACCGATGTGCCACTATATGTCCACGTCAACGTCGTCTCTGTTACTCCCACTACGAGTCTCTAGAGTTAGCAAATGTACCTCGCCGGATGACGAGGTATTTGGCTGCCTTATAAGCGTCATAGTTACTGCAGCCAGCTGCTCCCCCTTCTTTGAATCTTTCCTCCCTTTAAATCGTACTGTGGTCAGTCCTGCAGAAGCGATACGCCACCACCTGTCCATGTTACCGTTGTCTGAGTTACCTCAACAACGATTTCCTCGAGTTTTCAAATAAATTTCGCCAAGTGACGAGGCATTTGGCTACCTTAAGAGAGTCATAGTTACTGTTGCCAGCTGCTCGACCTACCTTCTTTCTTTCCACTCTTTAATTATTACTGTGGTCAGTCCTGCAGGAGCAATATGCCACTACATGTAAACCTTAACGTTGTCTGAGCTACCTTATCGAAGATATCCTCGAGTTTTCAACAAAAATTTTACATGGTGACAATTCATTTGGCTACCTTAAGAGAGTCATAGTACTCCTGCCTGCTGCTCCCACTTTTCTAAGCCCATTCTCTCTATCATTCTTGCTATGGCCTGTCCTACGGAACCGATGTGCCACTATATGTCCACGTTAACGTCGTCACTGTTATTCCCACTACGAGTCTCTCGAGTTAGCAAATGTACCTCGCCGGATGACGAGCCATTTGACAACCTTAAGAGAGTCATAGTTACTGCAGCCAGCTGCTCCCCCGTCTTTGAATCTTTCCTCTCTTTACTTCGTACTGTGGTGTCCTGCAGAAGCGATACGCCACCACCTATCCATGTTACCGTTGTCTGAGTTACTTCAACGACGATTTCCTCGAGTTTTCAAATAAATTTCGCCGAGTGACGAGGCATTTGGCTACCTTAAGAGAGTCATAGTTACTGCTGCCAGCTGCTCGACCTACTTTCTTTCTTTCCACTCTTTAATTATTACTGTGGTCAGTCCTGCAGGAGCAATATGCCACTACATGTAAACCTTAACGTTGTCTGAGCTACCTTAACGAAAATATCCTCGAGTTTTCAAAAAAAATTTTAAATGGTGACGAGGCATTTGGCTACCTTAAGGGAGTTATAGTACCCCTGCCTGCTGCTCCCACTTTTCTAAGCCCTTTCTCTCTATCATTCTTGCTATGGCTGTCCTACAGAACCGATGTGCCACTATATGTCCACGTCAACGTCGTCTCTGTTACTCCCACTACGAGTCTCTAGAGTTAGCAAATGTACCTCGCCGGATGACGAGGTATTTGGCTGCCTTATAAGCGTCATAGTTACTGCAGCCAGCTGCTCCCCCTTCTTTGAATCTTTCCTCCCTTTAAATCGTACTGTGGTCAGTCCTGCAGAAGCGATACGCCACCACCTGTCCATGTTACCGTTGTCTGAGTTACCTCAACAACGATTTCCTCGAGTTTTCAAATAAATTTCGCCAAGTGACGAGGCATTTGGCTACCTTAAGAGAGTCATAGTTACTGTTGCCAGCTGCTCGACCTACCTTCTTTCTTTCCACTCTTTAATTATTACTGTGGTCAGTCCTGCAGGAGCAATATGCCACTACATGTAAACCTTAACGTTGTCTGAGCTACCTTATCGAAGATATCCTCGAGTTTTCAACAAAAATTTTACATGGTGACAATTCATTTGGCTACCTTAAGAGAGTCATAGTACTCCTGCCTGCTGCTCCCACTTTTCTAAGCCCATTCTCTCTATCATTCTTGCTATGGCCTGTCCTACGGAACCGATGTGCCACTATATGTCCACGTTAACGTCGTCACTGTTATTCCCACTACGAGTCTCTCGAGTTAGCAAATGTACCTCGCCGGATGACGAGCCATTTGACAACCTTAAGAGAGTCATAGTTACTGCAGCCAGCTGCTCCCCCGTCTTTGAATCTTTCCTCTCTTTACTTCGTACTGTGGTGTCCTGCAGAAGCGATACGCCACCACCTATCCATGTTACCGTTGTCTGAGTTACTTCAACGACGATTTCCTCGAGTTTTCAAATAAATTTCGCCGAGTGACGAGGCATTTGGCTACCTTAAGAGAGTCATAGTTACTGCTGCCAGCTGCTCGACCTACTTTCTTTCTTTCCACTCTTTAATTATTACTGTGGTCAGTCCTGCAGGAGCAATATGCCACTACATGTAAACCTTAACGTTGTCTGAGCTACCTTAACGAAAATATCCTCGAGTTTTCAAAAAAAATTTTAAATGGTGACGAGGCATTTGGCTACCTTAAGGGAGTTATAGTACCCCTGCCTGCTGCTCCCACTTTTCTAAGCCCTTTCTCTCTATCATTCTTGCTATGGCTGTCCTACAGAACCGATGTGCCACTATATGTCCACGTCAACGTCGTCTCTGTTACTCCCACTACGAGTCTCTAGAGTTAGCAAATGTACCTCGCCGGATGACGAGGTATTTGGCTGCCTTATAAGCGTCATAGTTACTGCAGCCAGCTGCTCCCCCTTCTTTGAATCTTTCCTCCCTTTAAATCGTACTGTGGTCAGTCCTGCAGAAGCGATACGCCACCACCTGTCCATGTTACCGTTGTCTGAGTTACCTCAACAACGATTTCCTCGAGTTTTCAAATAAATTTCGCCGAGTGACGAGGCATTTGGCTACCTTAAGAGAGTCATAGTTACTGTTGCCAGCTGCTCGACCTACCTTCTTTCTTTCCACTCTTTAATTATTACTGTGGTCAGTCCTGCAGGAGCAATATGCCACTACATGTAAACCTTAACGTTGTCTGAGCTACCTTATCGAAGATATCCTCGAGTTTTCAACAAAAATTTTACATGGTGACAATTCATTTGGCTACCTTAAGAGAGTCATAGTACTCCTGCCTGCTGCTCCCACTTTTCTAAGCCCATTCTCTCTATCATTCTTGCTATGGCCTGTCCTACGGAACCGATGTGCCACTATATGTCCACGTTAACGTCGTCACTGTTATTCCCACTACGAGTCTCTCGAGTTAGCAAATGTACCTCGCCGGATGACGAGCCATTTGACTACCTTAAGAGAGTCATAGTTACTGCAGCCAGCTGCTCCCCCGTCTTTGAATCTTTCCTCTCTTTACTTCGTACTGTGGTGTCCTGCAGAAGCGATACGCCACCACCTATCCATGTTACCGTTGTCTGAGTTACTTCAACGACGATTTCCTCGAGTTTTCAAATAAATTTCGCCGAGTGACGAGGCATTTGGCTACCTTAAGAGAGTCATAGTTACTGCTGCCAGCTGCTCGACCTACTTTCTTTCTTTCCACTCTTTAATTATTACTGTGGTCAGTCCTGCAGGAGCAATATGCCACTACATGTAAACCTTAACGTTGTCTGAGCTACCTTAACGAAAATATCCTCGAGTTTTCAAAAAAAATTTTAAATGGTGACGAGGCATTTGGCTACCTTAAGGGAGTTATAGTACCCCTGCCTGCTGCTCCCACTTTTCTAAGCCCTTTCTCTCTATCATTCTTGCTATGGCTGTCCTACAGAACCGATGTGCCACTATATGTCCACGTCAACGTCGTCTCTGTTACTCCCACTACGAGTCTCTAGAGTTAGCAAATGTACCTCGCCGGATGACGAGGTATTTGGCTGCCTTATAAGCGTCATAGTTACTGCAGCCAGCTGCTCCCCCTTCTTTGAATCTTTCCTCCCTTTAAATCGTACTGTGGTCAGTCCTGCAGAAGCGATACGCCACCACCTGTCCATGTTACCGTTGTCTGAGTTACCTCAACAACGATTTCCTCGAGTTTTCAAATAAATTTCGCCGAGTGACGAGGCATTTGGCTACCTTAAGAGAGTCATAGTTACTGTTGCCAGCTGCTCGACCTACCTTCTTTCTTTCCACTCTTTAATTATTACTGTGGTCAGTCCTGCAGGAGCAATATGCCACTACATGTAAACCTTAACGTTGTCTGAGCTACCTTATCGAAGATATCCTCGAGTTTTCAACAAAAATTTTACATGGTGACAATTCATTTGGCTACCTTAAGAGAGTCATAGTACTCCTGCCTGCTGCTCCCACTTTTCTAAGCCCATTCTCTCTATCATTCTTGCTATGGCCTGTCCTACGGAACCGATGTGCCACTATATGTCCACGTTAACGTCGTCTCTGTTACTCCCACTACGAGTCTCTCGAGTTAGCAAATGTACCTCGCCGGATGACGGGGCATTTGGCTACCTTAAGAGCGTCATAGTTACTGCAGCCAGCTGCTCCCCCTTCTTTGAATGTTTCCTGTCTTTAATGCGTACTGTGGGCAGTCCTGCAGAAGCGATATGCCACCACCTGTCCATGTTACCGTTGTCTGAGTAACCTCAACAACGATTTCCTCGAGTTTTCAAATAAATTTCGCCGAGTGACGAGGCATTTGGCTACCTTAAGAGAGTCATAGTTACTGTTGCCAGCTGCTCGACCTACCTTCTTTCTTTCCACTCTTTAATTATTACTGTGGTCAGTCCTGCAGGAGCAATATGCCACTACATGTAAACCTTAACGTTGTCTGAGCTACCTTACCGAAGATATCCTCGAGTTTTCAAAAAAAAATGTCACATGTTGACGAAACATTTAACTACCTTAAGAGAGTCATAGTACTCCTGCCTGCTGCTCCCACTTTTCTAAGCCCATTCTCTCTATCATTCTTGCTATGGCCTGTCCTACGGAACCGATGTGCCACTATATGTCCACGTTAACGTCGTCTCTGTTACTCCCACTACGAGTCTCTCGAGTTAGCAAATGTACCTCGCCGGATGACGAGGTATTTGGCTGCCTTATAAGCGTCATAGTTACTGCAGCCAGCTGCTCCCCCTTCTTTGAATCTTTCCTCCCTTTAAATCGTACTGTGGTCAGTCCTGCAGAAGCGATACGCCACCACCTGTCCATGTTACCGTTGTCTGAGTTACCTCAACAACGATTTCCTCGAGTTTTCAAATAAATTTCGCCGAGTGACGAGGCATTTGGCTACCTTAAGAGAGTCATAGTTACTGTTGCCAGCTGCTCGACCTACCTTCTTTCTTTCCACTCTTTAATTATTACTGTGGTCAGTCCTGCAGGAGCAATATGCCACTACATGTAAACCTTAACGTTGTCTGAGCTACCTTATCGAAGATATCCTCGAGTTTTCAACAAAAATTTTACATGGTGACAATTCATTTGGCTACCTTAAGAGAGTCATAGTACTCCTGCCTGCTGCTCCCACTTTTCTAAGCCCATTCTCTCTATCATTCTTGCTATGGCCTGTCCTACGGAACCGATGTGCCACTATATGTCCACGTTAACGTCGTCACTGTTATTCCCACTACGAGTCTCTCGAGTTAGCAAATGTACCTCGCCGGATGACGAGCCATTTGACTACCTTAAGAGAGTCATAGTTACTGCAGCCAGCTGCTCCCCCGTCTTTGAATCTTTCCTCTCTTTACTTCGTACTGTGGTGTCCTGCAGAAGCGATACGCCACCACCTATCCATGTTACCGTTGTCTGAGTTACTTCAACGACGATTTCCTCGAGTTTTCAAATAAATTTCGCCGAGTGACGAGGCATTTGGCTACCTTAAGAGAGTCATAGTTACTGCTGCCAGCTGCTCGACCTACTTTCTTTCTTTCCACTCTTTAATTATTACTGTGGTCAGTCCTGCAGGAGCAATATGCCACTACATGTAAACCTTAACGTTGTCTGAGCTACCTTAACGAAAATATCCTCGAGTTTTCAAAAAAAATTTTAAATGGTGACGAGGCATTTGGCTACCTTAAGGGAGTTATAGTACCCCTGCCTGCTGCTCCCACTTTTCTAAGCCCTTTCTCTCTATCATTCTTGCTATGGCTGTCCTACAGAACCGATGTGCCACTATATGTCCACGTCAACGTCGTCTCTGTTACTCCCACTACGAGTCTCTAGAGTTAGCAAATGTACCTCGCCGGATGACGAGGTATTTGGCTGCCTTATAAGCGTCATAGTTACTGCAGCCAGCTGCTCCCCCTTCTTTGAATCTTTCCTCCCTTTAAATCGTACTGTGGTCAGTCCTGCAGAAGCGATACGCCACCACCTGTCCATGTTACCGTTGTCTGAGTTACCTCAACAACGATTTCCTCGAGTTTTCAAATAAATTTCGCCGAGTGACGAGGCATTTGGCTACCTTAAGAGAGTCATAGTTACTGTTGCCAGCTGCTCGACCTACCTTCTTTCTTTCCACTCTTTAATTATTACTGTGGTCAGTCCTGCAGGAGCAATATGCCACTACATGTAAACCTTAACGTTGTCTGAGCTACCTTATCGAAGATATCCTCGAGTTTTCAACAAAAATTTTACATGGTGACAATTCATTTGGCTACCTTAAGAGAGTCATAGTACTCCTGCCTGCTGCTCCCACTTTTCTAAGCCCATTCTCTCTATCATTCTTGCTATGGCCTGTCCTACGGAACCGATGTGCCACTATATGTCCACGTTAACGTCGTCTCTGTTACTCCCACTACGAGTCTCTCGAGTTAGCAAATGTACCTCGCCGGATGACGGGGCATTTGGCTACCTTAAGAGCGTCATAGTTACTGCAGCCAGCTGCTCCCCCTTCTTTGAATGTTTCCTGTCTTTAATGCGTACTGTGGGCAGTCCTGCAGAAGCGATATGCCACCACCTGTCCATGTTACCGTTGTCTGAGTAACCTCAACAACGATTTCCTCGAGTTTTCAAATAAATTTCGCCGAGTGACGAGGCATTTGGCTACCTTAAGAGAGTCATAGTTACTGTTGCCAGCTGCTCGACCTACCTTCTTTCTTTCCACTCTTTAATTATTACTGTGGTCAGTCCTGCAGGAGCAATATGCCACTACATGTATACCTTAACGTTGTCTCAGCTACCTTATCGAAGAAATTCTCGAGTTTTCAAAAAAAATTTCACATGGTGACGGGGCATTTGGCTACCTTAAGAGAGTCATAGTACCCCTGCCTGCTGCTCCCACTTTTCTAAGCCCTTTCTCTCTATCATTCTTGCTATGGCTGTCCTACAGGACCGATGTGCCACTATATGTCCACGTCAACGTCGTCTCTGTTACTCCCACTACGAGTCTCTCGAGTTAGCAAATGTACCTCGCCGGATGACGAGGCATTTGGCTACCTTATAAGCGTCATAGTTACTGCAGCCAGCTGCTCCCCCTTCTTTGAATCTTTCCTCTCTTTAATTCGTACTGTGGTGTCCTGCAGAAGCGATACGCCACCACCTATCCATGTTACCGTTGTCTGAGTTACTTCAACGACGATTTCCTCGAGTTTTCAAATAAATTTCGCCGAGTGACGAGGCATTTGGCTACCTTAAGAGAGTCATAGTTACTGCTGCCAGCTGCTCGACCTACTTTCTTTCTTTCCACTCTTTAATTATTACTGTGGTCAGTCCTGCAGGAGCAATATGCCACTACATGTAAACCTTAACGTTGTCTGAGCTACCTTAACGAAAATATCCTCGAGTTTTCAAAAAAAATTTTAAATGGTGACGAGGCATTTGGCTACCTTAAGGGAGTTATAGTACCCCTGCCTGCTGCTCCCACTTTTCTAAGCCCTTTCTCTCTATCATTCTTGCTATGGCTGTCCTACAGAACCGATGTGCCACTATACGTCCACGTCAACGTCGTCTCTGTTACTCCCACTACGAGTCTCTAGAGTTAGCAAATGTACCTCGCCGGATGACGAGGTATTTGGCTGCCTTATAAGCGTCATAGTTACTGCAGCCAGCTGCTCCCCCTTCTTTGAATCTTTCCTCCCTTTAAATCGTACTGTGGTCAGTCCTGCAGAAGCGATACGCCACCACCTGTCCATGTTACCGTTGTCTGAGTTACCTCAACAACGATTTCCTCGAGTTTTCAAATAAATTTCGCCGAGTGACGAGGCATTTGGCTACCTTAAGAGAGTCATAGTTACTGTTGCCAGCTGCTCGACCTACCTTCTTTCTTTCCACTCTTTAATTATTACTGTGGTCAGTCCTGCAGGAGCAATATGCCACTACATGTAAACCTTAACGTTGTCTGAGCTACCTTATCGAAGATATCCTCGAGTTTTCAACAAAAATTTTACATGGTGACAATTCATTTGGCTACCTTAAGAGAGTCATAGTACTCCTGCCTGCTGCTCCCACTTTTCTAAGCCCATTCTCTCTATCATTCTTGCTATGGCCTGTCCTACGGAACCGATGTGCCACTATATGTCCACGTTAACGTCGTCTCTGTTACTCCCACTACGAGTCTCTCGAGTTAGCAAATGTACCTCGCCGGATGACGGGGCATTTGGCTACCTTAAGAGCGTCATAGTTACTGCAGCCAGCTGCTCCCCCTTCTTTGAATGATTCCTGTCTTTAATGCGTACTGTGGTCAGTCCTGCAGAAGCGATATGCCACCACCTGTCCATGTTACCGTTGTCTGAGTAACCTCAACAACGATTTCCTCGAGTTTTCAAATAAATTTCGCCGAGTGACGAGGCATTTGGCTACCTTAAGAGAGTCATAGTTACTGTTGCCAGCTGCTCGACCTACTTTCTTTCTTTCCACTCTTTAATTATTACTGTGGTCAGTCCTGCAGGAGCAATAAGCCACTACATGTAAACCTTAACGTTGTCTGAGCTACCTTACCGAAGATATCCTCGAGTTTTCAAAAAAAAATGTCACATGTTGACGAAACATTTAACTACCTTAAGAGAGTCATAGTACTCCTGCCTGCTGCTCCCACTTTTCTAAGCCCATTCTCTCTATCATTCTTGCTATGGCCTGTCCTACGGAACCGATGTGCCACTATATGTCCACGTTAACGTCGTCACTGTTATTCCCACTACGAGTCTCTCGAGTTAGCAAATGTACCTCGCCGGATGACGAGCCATTTGACTACCTTAAGAGAGTCATAGTTACTGCAGCCAGCTGCTCCCCCGTCTTTGAATCTTTCCTCTCTTCAATTCGTACTGTGGTGTCCTGCAGAAGCGATACGCCACCACCTATCCATGTTACCGTTGTCTGAGTTACTTCAACGACGATTTCCTCGAGTTTTCAAATAAATTTCGCCGAGTGACGAGGCATTTGGCTACCTTAAGAGAGTCATAGTTACTGTTGCCAGCTGCTCGACCTACCTTCTTTCTTTCCACTCTTTAATTATTACTGTGGTCAGTCCTGCAGGAGCAATATGCCACTACATGTATACCTTAACGTTGTCTCAGCTACCTTATCGAAGAAATTCTCGAGTTTTCAAAAAAAATTTCACATGGTGACGGGGCATTTGGCTACCTTAAGAGAGTCATAGTACCCCTGCCTGCTGCTCCCACTTTTCTAAGCCCTTTCTCTCTATCATTCTTGCTATGGCTGTCCTACAGGACCGATGTGCCACTATATGTCCACGTCAACGTCGTCTCTGTTACTCCCACTACGAGTCTCTCGAGTTAGCAAATGTACCTCGCCGGATGACGAGGCATTTGGCTACCTTATAAGCGTCATAGTTACTGCAGCCAGCTGCTCCCCCTTCTTTGAATCTTTCCTCTCTTTAAATCGTACTGTGGTCAGTCCTGCAGAAGCGATACGCCACCACCTGTCCATGTTACCGTTGTCTGAGTTACCTCAACAACGATTTCCTCGAGTTTTCAAATAAATTTCGCCGAGTGACGAGGCATTTGGCTACCTTAAGAGAGTCATAGTTACTGTTGCCAGCTGCTCGACCTACCTTCTTTCTTTCCACTCTTTAATTATTACTGTGGTCAGTCCTGCAGGAGCAATATGCCACTACATGTAAACCTTAACGTTGTCTGAGCTACCTTATCGAAGATATCCTCGAGTTTTCAACAAAAATTTTACATGGTGACAATTCATTTGGCTACCTTAAGAGAGTCATAGTACTCCTGCCTGCTGCTCCCACTTTTCTAAGCCCATTCTCTCTATCATTCTTGCTATGGCCTGTCCTACGGAACCGATGTGCCACTATATGTCCACGTTAACGTCGTCTCTGTTACTCCCACTACGAGTCTCTCGAGTTAGCAAATGTACCTCGCCGGATGACGGGGCATTTGGCTACCTTAAGAGCGTCATAGTTTTTGCAGCCAGCTGCTCCCCCTTCTTTGAATGATTCCTGTCTTTAATGCGTACTGTGGGCAGTCCTGCAGAAGCGATATGCCACCACCTGTCCATGTTACCGTTGTCTGAGTAACCTCAACAACGATTTCCTCGAGTTTTCAAATAAATTTCGCCGAGTGACGAGGCATTTGGCTACCTTAAGAGAGTCATAGTTACTGTTGCCAGCTGCTCGACCTACTTTCTTTCTTTCCACTCTTTAATTATTACTGTGGTCAGTCGTGCAGGAGCAATAAGCCACTACATGTAAACCTTAACGTTGTCTGAGCTACCTTACCGAAGATATCCTCGAGTTTTCAAAAAAAAATGTCACATGTTGACGAAACATTTAACTACCTTAAGAGAGTCATAGTACTCCTGCCTGCTGCTCCCACTTTTCTAAGCCCATTCTCTCTATCATTCTTGCTATGGCCTGTCCTACGGAACCGATGTGCCACTATATGTCCACGTTAACGTCGTCACTGTTATTCCCACTACGAGTCTCTCGAGTTAGCAAATGTACCTCGCCGGATGACGAGCCATTTGACTACCTTAAGAGAGTCATAGTTACTGCAGCCAGCTGCTCCCCCGTCTTTGAATCTTTCCTCTCTTTAATTCGTACTGTGGTGTCCTGCAGAAGCGATACGCCACCACCTATCCATGTTACCGTTGTCTGAGTTACTTCAACGACGATTTCCTCGAGTTTTCAAATAAATTTCGCCGAGTGACGAGGCATTTGGCTACCTTAAGAGAGTCATAGTTACTGCTGCCAGCTGCTCGACCTACTTTCTTTCTTTCCACTCTTTAATTATTACTGTGGTCAGTCCTGCAGGAGCAATATGCCACTACATGTAAACCTTAACGTTGTCTGAGCTACCTTAACGAAAATATCCTCGAGTTTTCAAAAAAAATTTTAAATGGTGACGAGGCATTTGGCTACCTTAAGGGAGTTATAGTACCCCTGCCTGCTGCTCCCACTTTTCTAAGCCCTTTCTCTCTATCATTCTTGCTATGGCTGTCCTACAGAACCGATGTGCCACTATACGTCCACGTCAACGTCGTCTCTGTTACTCCCACTACGAGTCTCTAGAGTTAGCAAATGTACCTCGCCGGATGACGAGGTATTTGGCTGCCTTATAAGCGTCATAGTTACTGCAGCCAGCTGCTCCCCCTTCTTTGAATCTTTCCTCCCTTTAAATCGTACTGTGGTCAGTCCTGCAGAAGCGATACGCCACCACCTGTCCATGTTACCGTTGTCTGAGTTACCTCAACAACGATTTCCTCGAGTTTTCAAATAAATTTCGCCGAGTGACGAGGCATTTGGCTACCTTAAGAGAGTCATAGTTACTGTTGCCAGCTGCTCGACCTACCTTCTTTCTTTCCACTCTTTAATTATTACTGTGGTCAGTCCTGCAGGAGCAATATGCCACTACATGTATACCTTAACGTTGTCTCAGCTACCTTATCGAAGAAATTCTCGAGTTTTCAAAAAAAATTTCACATGGTGACGGGGCATTTGGCTACCTTAAGAGAGTCATAGTACCCCTGCCTGCTGCTCCCACTTTTCTAAGCCCTTTCTCTCTATCATTCTTGCTATGGCTGTCCTACAGGACCGATGTGCCACTATATGTCCACGTCAACGTCGTCTCTGTTACTCCCACTACGAGTCTCTCGAGTTAGCAAATGTACCTCGCCGGATGACGAGGCATTTGGCTACCTTATAAGCGTCATAGTTACTGCAGCCAGCTGCTCCCCCTTCTTTGAATCTTTCCTCCCTTTAAATCGTACTGTGGTCAGTCCTGCAGAAGCGATACGCCACCACCTGTCCATGTTACCGTTGTCTGAGTTACCTCAACAACGATTTCCTCGAGTTTTCAAATAAATTTCGCCGAGTGACGAGGCATTTGGCTACCTTAAGAGAGTCATAGTTACTGTTGCCAGCTGCTCGACCTACCTTCTTTCTTTCCACTCTTTAATTATTACTGTGGTCAGTCCTGCAGGAGCAATATGCCACTACATGTAAACCTTAACGTTGTCTGAGCTACCTTATCGAAGATATCCTCGAGTTTTCAACAAAAATTTTACATGGTGACAATTCATTTGGCTACCTTAAGAGAGTCATAGTACTCCTGCCTGCTGCTCCCACTTTTCTAAGCCCATTCTCTCTATCATTCTTGCTATGGCCTGTCCTACGGAACCGATGTGCCACTATATGTCCACGTTAACGTCGTCTCTGTTACTCCCACTACGAGTCTCTCGAGTTAGCAAATGTACCTCGCCGGATGACGGGGCATTTGGCTACCTTAAGAGCGTCATAGTTACTGCAGCCAGCTGCTCCCCCTTCTTTGAATGATTCCTGTCTTTAATGCGTACTGTGGTCAGTCCTGCAGAAGCGATATGCCACCACCTGTCCATGTTACCGTTGTCTGAGTAACCTCAACAACGATTTCCTCGAGTTTTCAAATAAATTTCGCCGAGTGACGAGGCATTTGGCTACCTTAAGAGAGTCATAGTTACTGTTGCCAGCTGCTCGACCTACTTTCTTTCTTTCCACTCTTTAATTATTACTGTGGTCAGTCCTGCAGGAGCAATAAGCCACTACATGTAAACCTTAACGTTGTCTGAGCTACCTTACCGAAGATATCCTCGAGTTTTCAAAAAAAAATGTCACATGTTGACGAAACATTTAACTACCTTAAGAGAGTCATAGTACTCCTGCCTGCTGCTCCCACTTTTCTAAGCCCATTCTCTCTATCATTCTTGCTATGGCCTGTCCTACGGAACCGATGTGCCACTATATGTCCACGTTAACGTCGTCACTGTTATTCCCACTACGAGTCTCTCGAGTTAGCAAATGTACCTCGCCGGATGACGAGCCATTTGACTACCTTAAGAGAGTCATAGTTACTGCAGCCAGCTGCTCCCCCGTCTTTGAATCTTTCCTCTCTTTAATTCGTACTGTGGTGTCCTGCAGAAGCGATACGCCACCACCTATCCATGTTACCGTTGTCTGAGTTACTTCAACGACGATTTCCTCGAGTTTTCAAATAAATTTCGCCGAGTGACGAGGCATTTGGCTACCTTAAGAGAGTCATAGTTACTGTTGCCAGCTGCTCGACCTACCTTCTTTCTTTCCACTCTTTAATTATTACTGTGGTCAGTCCTGCAGGAGCAATATGCCACTACATGTATACCTTAACGTTGTCTCAGCTACCTTATCGAAGAAATTCTCGAGTTTTCAAAAAAAATTTCACATGGTGACGGGGCATTTGGCTACCTTAAGAGAGTCATAGTACCCCTGCCTGCTGCTCCCACTTTTCTAAGCCCTTTCTCTCTATCATTCTTGCTATGGCTGTCCTACAGGACCGATGTGCCACTATATGTCCACGTCAACGTCGTCTCTGTTACTCCCACTACGAGTCTCTCGAGTTAGCAAATGTACCTCGCCGGATGACGAGGCATTTGGCTACCTTATAAGCGTCATAGTTACTGCAGCCAGCTGCTCCCCCTTCTTTGAATCTTTCCTCTCTTTAAATCGTACTGTGGTCAGTCCTGCAGAAGCGATACGCCACCACCTGTCCATGTTACCGTTGTCTGAGTTACCTCAACAACGATTTCCTCGAGTTTTCAAATAAATTTCGCCGAGTGACGAGGCATTTGGCTACCTTAAGAGAGTCATAGTTACTGTTGCCAGCTGCTCGACCTACCTTCTTTCTTTCCACTCTTTAATTATTACTGTGGTCAGTCCTGCAGGAGCAATATGCCACTACATGTAAACCTTAACGTTGTCTGAGCTACCTTATCGAAGATATCCTCGAGTTTTCAACAAAAATTTTACATGGTGACAATTCATTTGGCTACCTTAAGAGAGTCATAGTACTCCTGCCTGCTGCTCCCACTTTTCTAAGCCCATTCTCTCTATCATTCTTGCTATGGCCTGTCCTACGGAACCGATGTGCCACTATATGTCCACGTTAACGTCGTCTCTGTTACTCCCACTACGAGTCTCTCGAGTTAGCAAATGTACCTCGCCGGATGACGGGGCATTTGGCTACCTTAAGAGCGTCATAGTTTTTGCAGCCAGCTGCTCCCCCTTCTTTGAATGATTCCTGTCTTTAATGCGTACTGTGGGCAGTCCTGCAGAAGCGATATGCCACCACCTGTCCATGTTACCGTTGTCTGAGTAACCTCAACAACGATTTCCTCGAGTTTTCAAATAAATTTCGCCGAGTGACGAGGCATTTGGCTACCTTAAGAGAGTCATAGTTACTGTTGCCAGCTGCTCGACCTACTTTCTTTCTTTCCACTCTTTAATTATTACTGTGGTCAGTCGTGCAGGAGCAATAAGCCACTACATGTAAACCTTAACGTTGTCTGAGCTACCTTACCGAAGATATCCTCGAGTTTTCAAAAAAAAATGTCACATGTTGACGAAACATTTAACTACCTTAAGAGAGTCATAGTACTCCTGCCTGCTGCTCCCACTTTTCTAAGCCCATTCTCTCTATCATTCTTGCTATGGCCTGTCCTACGGAACCGATGTGCCACTATATGTCCACGTTAACGTCGTCACTGTTATTCCCACTACGAGTCTCTCGAGTTAGCAAATGTACCTCGCCGGATGACGAGCCATTTGACTACCTTAAGAGAGTCATAGTTACTGCAGCCAGCTGCTCCCCCGTCTTTGAATCTTTCCTCTCTTTAATTCGTACTGTGGTGTCCTGCAGAAGCGATACGCCACCACCTATCCATGTTACCGTTGTCTGAGTTACTTCAACGACGATTTCCTCGAGTTTTCAAATAAATTTCGCCGAGTGACGAGGCATTTGGCTACCTTAAGAGAGTCATAGTTACTGCTGCCAGCTGCTCGACCTACTTTCTTTCTTTCCACTCTTTAATTATTACTGTGGTCAGTCCTGCAGGAGCAATATGCCACTACATGTAAACCTTAACGTTGTCTGAGCTACCTTAACGAAAATATCCTCGAGTTTTCAAAAAAAATTTTAAATGGTGACGAGGCATTTGGCTACCTTAAGGGAGTTATAGTACCCCTGCCTGCTGCTCCCACTTTTCTAAGCCCTTTCTCTCTATCATTCTTGCTATGGCTGTCCTACAGAACCGATGTGCCACTATACGTCCACGTCAACGTCGTCTCTGTTACTCCCACTACGAGTCTCTAGAGTTAGCAAATGTACCTCGCCGGATGACGAGGTATTTGGCTGCCTTATAAGCGTCATAGTTACTGCAGCCAGCTGCTCCCCCTTCTTTGAATCTTTCCTCCCTTTAAATCGTACTGTGGTCAGTCCTGCAGAAGCGATACGCCACCACCTGTCCATGTTACCGTTGTCTGAGTTACCTCAACAACGATTTCCTCGAGTTTTCAAATAAATTTCGCCGAGTGACGAGGCATTTGGCTACCTTAAGAGAGTCATAGTTACTGTTGCCAGCTGCTCGACCTACCTTCTTTCTTTCCACTCTTTAATTATTACTGTGGTCAGTCCTGCAGGAGCAATATGCCACTACATGTATACCTTAACGTTGTCTCAGCTACCTTATCGAAGAAATTCTCGAGTTTTCAAAAAAAATTTCACATGGTGACGGGGCATTTGGCTACCTTAAGAGAGTCATAGTACCCCTGCCTGCTGCTCCCACTTTTCTAAGCCCTTTCTCTCTATCATTCTTGCTATGGCTGTCCTACAGGACCGATATGCCACTATATGTCCACGTCAACGTCGTCTCTGTTACTCCCACTACGAGTCTCTCGAGTTAGCAAATGTACCTCGCCGGATGACGAGGCATTTGGCTACCTTATAAGCGTCATAGTTACTGCAGCCAGCTGCTCCCCCTTCTTTGAATCTTTCCTCCCTTTAAATCGTACTGTGGTCAGTCCTGCAGAAGCGATACGCCACCACCTGTCCATGTTACCGTTGTCTGAGTTACCTCAACAACGATTTCCTCGAGTTTTCAAATAAATTTCGCCGAGTGACGAGGCATTTGGCTACCTTAAGAGAGTCATAGTTACTGTTGCCAGCTGCTCGACCTACCTTCTTTCTTTCCACTCTTTAATTATTACTGTGGTCAGTCCTGCAGGAGCAATATGCCACTACATGTAAACCTTAACGTTGTCTGAGCTACCTTATCGAAGATATCCTCGAGTTTTCAACAAAAATTTTACATGGTGACAATTCATTTGGCTACCTTAAGAGAGTCATAGTACTCCTGCCTGCTGCTCCCACTTTTCTAAGCCCATTCTCTCTATCATTCTTGCTATGGCCTGTCCTACGGAACCGATGTGCCACTATATGTCCACGTTAACGTCGTCTCTGTTACTCCCACTACGAGTCTCTCGAGTTAGCAAATGTACCTCGCCGGATGACGGGGCATTTGGCTACCTTAAGAGCGTCATAGTTACTGCAGCCAGCTGCTCCCCCTTCTTTGAATGTTTCCTGTCTTTAATGCGTACTGTGGGCAGTCCTGCAGAAGCGATATGCCACCACTTGTCCATGTTACCGTTGTCTGAGTAACCTCAACAACGATTTCCTCGAGTTTTCAAATAAATTTCGCCGAGTTACGAGGCATTTGGCTACCTTAAGAGAGTCATAGTTACTGTTGAAAGCTGCTCGACCTACTTTCTTTCTTTCCACTCTTTAATTATTACTGTGGTCAGTCCTGCAGGAGCAATAAGCCACTACATGTAAACCTTAACGTTGTCTGAGCTACCTTACCGAAGATATCCTCGAGTTTTCAAAAAAAAATGTCACATGTTGACGAAACATTTAACTACCTTAAGAGAGTCATAGTACTCCTGCCTGCTGCTCCCACTTTTCTAAGCCCATTCTCTCTATCATTCTTGCTATGGCCTGTCCTACGGAACCGATGTGCCACTATATGTCCACGTTAACGTCGTCACTGTTATTCCCACTACGAGTCTCTCGAGTTAGCAAATGTACCTCGCCGGATGACGAGCCATTTGACTACCTTAAGAGAGTCATAGTTACTGCAGCCAGCTGCTCCCCCGTCTTTGAATCTTTCCTCTCTTTAATTCGTACTGTGGTGTCCTGCAGAAGCGATACGCCACCACCTATCCATGTTACCGTTGTCTGAGTTACTTCAACGACGATTTCCTCGAGTTTTCAAATAAATTTCGCCGAGTGACGAGGCATTTGGCTACCTTAAGAGAGTCATAGTTACTGCTGCCAGCTGCTCGACCTACTTTCTTTCTTTCCACTCTTTAATTATTACTGTGGTCAGTCCTGCAGGAGCAATATGCCACTACATGTAAACCTTAACGTTGTCTGAGCTACCTTAACGAAAATATCCTCGAGTTTTCAAAAAAAATTTTAAATGGTGACGAGGCATTTGGCTACCTTAAGGGAGTTATAGTACCCCTGCCTGCTGCTCCCACTTTTCTAAGCCCTTTCTCTCTATCATTCTTGCTATGGCTGTCCTACAGAACCGATGTGCCACTATACGTCCACGTCAACGTCGTCTCTGTTACTCCCACTACGAGTCTCTAGAGTTAGCAAATGTACCTCGCCGGATGACGAGGTATTTGGCTGCCTTATAAGCGTCATAGTTACTGCAGCCAGCTGCTCCCCCTTCTTTGAATCTTTCCTCCCTTTAAATCGTACTGTGGTCAGTCCTGCAGAAGCGATACGCCACCACCTGTCCATGTTACCGTTGTCTGAGTTACCTCAACAACGATTTCCTCGAGTTTTCAAATAAATTTCGCCGAGTGACGAGGCATTTGGCTACCTTAAGAGAGTCATAGTTACTGTTGCCAGCTGCTCGACCTACCTTCTTTCTTTCCACTCTTTAATTATTACTGTGGTCAGTCCTGCAGGAGCAATATGCCACTACATGTATACCTTAACGTTGTCTCAGCTACCTTATCGAAGAAATTCTCGAGTTTTCAAAAAAAATTTCACATGGTGACGGGGCATTTGGCTACCTTAAGAGAGTCATAGTACCCCTGCCTGCTGCTCCCACTTTTCTAAGCCCTTTCTCTCTATCATTCTTGCTATGGCTGTCCTACAGGACCGATGTGCCACTATATGTCCACGTCAACGTCGTCTCTGTTACTCCCACTACGAGTCTCTCGAGTTAGCAAATGTACCTCGCCGGATGACGAGGCATTTGGCTACCTTATAAGCGTCATAGTTACTGCAGCCAGCTGCTCCCCCTTCTTTGAATCTTTCCTCCCTTTAAATCGTACTGTGGTCAGTCCTGCAGAAGCGATACGCCACCACCTGTCCATGTTACCGTTGTCTGAGTTACCTCAACAACGATTTCCTCGAGTTTTCAAATAAATTTCGCCGAGTGACGAGGCATTTGGCTACCTTAAGAGAGTCATAGTTACTGTTGCCAGCTGCTCGACCTACCTTCTTTCTTTCCACTCTTTAATTATTACTGTGGTCAGTCCTGCAGGAGCAATATGCCACTACATGTAAACCTTAACGTTGTCTGAGCTACCTTATCGAAGATATCCTCGAGTTTTCAACAAAAATTTTACATGGTGACAATTCATTTGGCTACCTTAAGAGAGTCATAGTACTCCTGCCTGCTGCTCCCACTTTTCTAAGCCCATTCTCTCTATCATTCTTGCTATGGCCTGTCCTACGGAACCGATGTGCCACTATATGTCCACGTTAACGTCGTCTCTGTTACTCCCACTACGAGTCTCTCGAGTTAGCAAATGTACCTCGCCGGATGACGGGGCATTTGGCTACCTTAAGAGCGTCATAGTTACTGCAGCCAGCTGCTCCCCCTTCTTTGAATGTTTCCTGTCTTTAATGCGTACTGTGGGCAGTCCTGCAGAAGCGATATGCCACCACCTGTCCATGTTACCGTTGTCTGAGTAACCTCAACAACGATTTCCTCGAGTTTTCAAATAAATTTCGCCGAGTGACGAGGCATTTGGCTACCTTAAGAGAGTCATAGTTACTGTTGCCAGCTGCTCGACCTACTTTCTTTCTTTCCACTCTTTAATTATTACTGTGGTCAGTCCTGCAGGAGCAATAAGCCACTACATGTAAACCTTAACGTTGTCTGAGCTACCTTACCGAAGATATCCTCGAGTTTTCAAAAAAAAATGTCACATGTTGACGAAACATTTAACTACCTTAAGAGAGTCATAGTACTCCTGCCTGCTGCTCCCACTTTTCTAAGCCCATTCTCTCTATCATTCTTGCTATGGCCTGTCCTACGGAACCGATGTGCCACTATATGTCCACGTTAACGTCGTCACTGTTATTCCCACTACGAGTCTCTCGAGTTAGCAAATGTACCTCGCCGGATGACGAGCCATTTGACTACCTTAAGAGAGTCATAGTTACTGCAGCCAGCTGCTCCCCCGTCTTTGAATTTTTCCTCTCTTCAATTCGTACTGTGGTGTCCTGCAGAAGCGATACGCCACCACCTATCCATGTTACCGTTGTCTGAGTTACTTCAACGACGATTTCCTCGAGTTTTCAAATAAATTTCGCCGAGTGACGAGGCATTTGGCTACCTTAAGAGAGTCATAGTTACTGCTGCCAGCTGCTCGACCTACTTTCTTTCTTTCCACTCTTTAATTATTACTGTGGTCAGTCCTGCAGGAGCAATATGCCACTACATGTAAACCTTAACGTTGTCTGAGCTACCTTAACGAAAATATCCTCGAGTTTTCAAAAAAAATTTTAAATGGTGACGAGGCATTTGGCTACCTTAAGGGAGTTATAGTACCCCTGCCTGCTGCTCCCACTTTTCTAAGCCCTTTCTCTCTATCATTCTTGCTATGGCTGTCCTACAGAAGCGATGTGCCACTATACGTCCACGTCAACGTCGTCTCTGTTACTCCCACTACGAGTCTCTAGAGTTAGCAAATGTACCTCGCCGGATGACGAGGTATTTGGCTGCCTTATAAGCGTCATAGTTACTGCAGCCAGCTGCTCCCCCTTCTTTGAATCTTTCCTCCCTTTAAATCGTACTGTGGTCAGTCCTGCAGAGGCGATACGCCACCACCTGTCCATGTTACCGTTGTCTGAGTTACCTCAACAACGATTTCCTCGAGTTTTCAAATAAATTTCGCCGAGTGACGAGGCATTTGGCTACCTTAAGAGAGTCATAGTTACTGTTGCCAGCTGCTCGACCTACCTTCTTTCTTTCCACTCTTTAATTATTACTGTGGTCAGTCCTGCAGGAGCAATATGCCACTACATGTAAACCTTAACGTTGTCTGAGCTACCTTATCGAAGATATCCTCGAGTTTTCAACAAAAATTTTACATGGTGACAATTCATTTGGCTACCTTAAGAGAGTCATAGTACTCCTGCCTGCTGCTCCCACTTTTCTAAGCCCATTCTCTCTATCATTCTTGCTATGGCCTGTCCTACGGAACCGATGTGCCACTATATGTCCACGTTAACGTCGTCTCTGTTACTCCCACTACGAGTCTCTCGAGTTAGCAAATGTACCTCGCCGGATGACGGGGCATTTGGCTACCTTAAGAGCGTCATAGTTACTGCAGCCAGCTGCTCCCCCTTCTTTGAATGTTTCCTGTCTTTAATGCGTACTGTGGGCAGTCCTGCAGAAGCGATATGCCACCACCTGTCCATGTTACCGTTGTCTGAGTAACCTCAACAACGATTTCCTCGAGTTTTCAAATACATTTCGCCGAGTTACGAGGCATTTGGCTACCTTAAGAGAGTCATAGTTACTGTTGAAAGCTGCTCGACCTACTTTCTTTCTTTCCACTCTTTAATTATTACTGTGGTCAGTCCTGCAGGAGCAATAAGCCACTACATGTAAACCTTAACGTTGTCTGAGCTACCTTACCGAAGATATCCTCGAGTTTTCAAAAAAAAATGTCACATGTTGACGAAACATTTAACTACCTTAAGAGAGTCATAGTACTCCTGCCTGCTGCTCCCACTTTTCTAAGCCCATTCTCTCTATCATTCTTGCTATGGCCTGTCCTACGGAACCGATGTGCCACTATATGTCCACGTTAACGTCGTCACTGTTATTCCCACTACGAGTCTCTCGAGTTAGCAAATGTACCTCGCCGGATGACGAGCCATTTGACTACCTTAAGAGAGTCATAGTTACTGCAGCCAGCTGCTCCCCCGTCTTTGAACCTTTCCTCTCTTTAATTCGTACTGTGGTGTCCTGCAGAAGCGATACGCCACCACCTATCCATGTTACCGTTGTCTGAGTTACTTCAACGACGATTTCCTCGAGTTTTCAAATAAATTTCGCCGAGTGACGAGGCATTTGGCTACCTTAAGAGAGTCATAGTTACTGCTGCCAGCTGCTCGACCTACTTTCTTTCTTTCCACTCTTTAATTATTACTGTGGTCAGTCCTGCAGGAGCAATATGCCACTACATGTAAACCTTAACGTTGTCTGAGCTACCTTAACGAAAATATCCTCGAGTTTTCAAAAAAAATTTTAAATGGTGACGAGGCATTTGGCTACCTTAAGGGAGTTATAGTACCCCTGCCTGCTGCTCCCACTTTTCTAAGCCCTTTCTCTCTATCATTCTTGCTATGGCTGTCCTACAGAACCGATGTGCCACTATACGTCCACGTCAACGTCATCTCTGTTACTCCCACTACGAGTCTCTAGAGTTAGCAAATGTACCTCGCCGGATGACGAGGTATTTGGCTGCCTTATAAGCGTCATAGTTACTGCAGCCAGCTGCTCCCCCTTCTTTGAATCTTTCCTCCCTTTAAATCGTACTGTGGTCAGTCCTGCAGAAGCGATACGCCACCACCTGTCCATGTTACCGTTGTCTGAGTTACCTCAACAACGATTTCCTCGAGTTTTCAAATAAATTTCGCCGAGTGACGAGGCATTTGGCTACCTTAAGAGAGTCATAGTTACTGTTGCCAGCTGCTCGACCTACCTTCTTTCTTTCCACTCTTTAATTATTACTGTGGTCAGTCCTGCAGGAGCAATATGCCACTACATGTATACCTTAACGTTGTCTCAGCTACCTTATCGAAGAAATTCTCGAGTTTTCAAAAAAAATTTCACATGGTGACGGGGCATTTGGCTACCTTAAGAGAGTCATAGTACCCCTGCCTGCTGCTCCCACTTTTCTAAGCCCTTTCTCTCTATCATTCTTGCTATGGCTGTCCTACAGGACCGATGTGCCACTATATGTCCACGTCAACGTCGTCTCTGTTACTCCCACTACGAGTCTCTCGAGTTAGCAAATGTACCTCGCCGGATGACGAGGCATTTGGCTACCTTATAAGCGTCATAGTTACTGCAGCCAGCTGCTCCCCCTTCTTTGAATCTTTCCTCCCTTTAAATCGTACTGTGGTCAGTCCTGCAGAAGCGATACGCCACCACCTGTCCATGTTACCGTTGTCTGAGTTACCTCAACAACGATTTCCTCGAGTTTTCAAATAAATTTCGCCGAGTGACGAGGCATTTGGCTACCTTAAGAGAGTCATAGTTACTGTTGCCAGCTGCTCGACCTACCTTCTTTCTTTCCACTCTTTAATTATTACTGTGGTCAGTCCTGCAGGAGCAATATGCCACTACATGTAAACCTTAACGTTGTCTGAGCTACCTTATCGAAGATATCCTCGAGTTTTCAACAAAAATTTTACATGGTGACAATTCATTTGGCTACCTTAAGAGAGTCATAGTACTCCTGCCTGCTGCTCCCACTTTTCTAAGCCCATTCTCTCTATCATTCTTGCTATGGCCTGTCCTACGGAACCGATGTGCCACTATATGTCCACGTTAACGTCGTCTCTGTTACTCCCACTACGAGTCTCTCGAGTTAGCAAATGTACCTCGCCGGATGACGGGGCATTTGGCTACCTTAAGAGCGTCATAGTTACTGCAGCCAGCTGCTCCCCCTTCTTTGAATGTTTCCTGTCTTTAATGCGTACTGTGGGCAGTCCTGCAGAAGCGATATGCCACCACCTGTCCATGTTACCGTTGTCTGAGTAACCTCAACAACGATTTCCTCGAGTTTTCAAATAAATTTCGCCGAGTGACGAGGCATTTGGCTACCTTAAGAGAGTCATAGTTACTGTTGCCAGCTGCTCGACCTACTTTCTTTCTTTCCACTCTTTAATTATTACTGTGGTCAGTCCTGCAGGAGCAATAAGCCACTACATGTAAACCTTAACGTTGTCTGAGCTACCTTACCGAAGATATCCTCGAGTTTTCAAAAAAAAATGTCACATGTTGACGAAACATTTAACTACCTTAAGAGAGTCATAGTACTCCTGCCTGCTGCTCCCACTTTTCTAAGCCCATTCTCTCTATCATTCTTGCTATGGCCTGTCCTACGGAACCGATGTGCCACTATATGTCCACGTTAACGTCGTCACTGTTATTCCCACTACGAGTCTCTCGAGTTAGCAAATGTACCTCGCCGGATGACGAGCCATTTGACTACCTTAAGAGAGTCATAGTTACTGCAGCCAGCTGCTCCCCCGTCTTTGAATCTTTCCTCTCTTTAATTCGTACTGTGGTGTCCTGCAGAAGCGATACGCCACCACCTATCCATGTTACCGTTGTCTGAGTTACTTCAACGACGATTTCCTCGAGTTTTCAAATAAATTTCGCCGAGTGACGAGGCATTTGGCTACCTTAAGAGAGTCATAGTTACTGCTGCCAGCTGCTCGACCTACTTTCTTTCTTTCCACTCTTTAATTATTACTGTGGTCAGTCCTGCAGGAGCAATATGCCACTACATGTAAACCTTAACGTTGTCTGAGCTACCTTAACGAAAATATCCTCGAGTTTTCAAAAAAAATTTTAAATGGTGACGAGGCATTTGGCTACCTTAAGGGAGTTATAGTACCCCTGCCTGCTGCTCCCACTTTTCTAAGCCCTTTCTCTCTATCATTCTTGCTATGGCTGTCCTACAGAACCGATGTGCCACTATACGTCCACGTCAACGTCATCTCTGTTACTCCCACTACGAGTCTCTAGAGTTAGCAAATGTACCTCGCCGGATGACGAGGTATTTGGCTGCCTTATAAGCGTCATAGTTACTGCAGCCAGCTGCTCCCCCTTCTTTGAATCTTTCCTCCCTTTAAATCGTACTGTGGTCAGTCCTGCAGAAGCGATACGCCACCACCTGTCCATGTTACCGTTGTCTGAGTTACCTCAACAACGATTTCCTCGAGTTTTCAAATAAATTTCGCCGAGTGACGAGGCATTTGGCTACCTTAAGAGAGTCATAGTTACTGTTGCCAGCTGCTCGACCTACCTTCTTTCTTTCCACTCTTTAATTATTACTGTGGTCAGTCCTGCAGGAGCAATATGCCACTACATGTATACCTTAACGTTGTCTCAGCTACCTTATCGAAGAAATTCTCGAGTTTTCAAAAAAAATTTCACATGGTGACGGGGCATTTGGCTACCTTAAGAGAGTCATAGTACCCCTGCCTGCTGCTCCCACTTTTCTAAGCCCTTTCTCTCTATCATTCTTGCTATGGCTGTCCTACAGGACCGATGTGCCACTATATGTCCACGTCAACGTCGTCTCTGTTACTCCCACTACGAGTCTCTCGAGTTAGCAAATGTACCTCGCCGGATGACGAGGCATTTGGCTACCTTATAAGCGTCATAGTTACTGCAGCCAGCTGCTCCCCCTTCTTTGAATCTTTCCTCCCTTTAAATCGTACTGTGGTCAGTCCTGCAGAAGCGATACGCCACCACCTGTCCATGTTACCGTTGTCTGAGTTACCTCAACAACGATTTCCTCGAGTTTTCAAATAAATTTCGCCGAGTGACGAGGCATTTGGCTACCTTAAGAGAGTCATAGTTACTGTTGCCAGCTGCTCGACCTACCTTCTTTCTTTCCACTCTTTAATTATTACTGTGGTCAGTCCTGCAGGAGCAATATGCCACTACATGTAAACCTTAACGTTGTCTGAGCTACCTTATCGAAGATATCCTCGAGTGTTCAACAAAAATTTTACATGGTGACAATTCATTTGGCTACCTTAAGAGAGTCATAGTACTCCTGCCTGCTGCTCCCACTTTTCTAAGCCCATTCTCTCTATCATTCTTGCTATGGCCTGTCCTACGGAACCGATGTGCCACTATATGTCCACGTTAACGTCGTCTCTGTTACTCCCACTACGAGTCTCTCGAGTTAGCAAATGTACCTCGCCGGATGACGGGGCATTTGGCTACCTTAAGAGCGTCATAGTTACTGCAGCCAGCTGCTCCCCCTTCTTTGAATGTTTCCTGTCTTTAATGCGTACTGTGGGCAGTCCTGCAGAAGCGATATGCCACCACCTGTCCATGTTACCGTTGTCTGAGTAACCTCAACAACGATTTCCTCGAGTTTTCAAATAAATTTCGCCGAGTGACGAGGCATTTGGCTACCTTAAGAGAGTCATAGTTACTGTTGCCAGCTGCTCGACCTACTTTCTTTCTTTCCACTCTTTAATTATTACTGTGGTCAGTCCTGCAGGAGCAATAAGCCACTACATGTAAACCTTAACGTTGTCTGAGCTACCTTACCGAAGATATCCTCGAGTTTTCAAAAAAAAATGTCACATGTTGACGAAACATTTAACTACCTTAAGAGAGTCATAGTACTCCTGCCTGCTGCTCCCACTTTTCTAAGCCCATTCTCTCTATCATTCTTGCTATGGCCTGTCCTACGGAACCGATGTGCCACTATATGTCCACGTTAACGTCGTCACTGTTATTCCCACTACGAGTCTCTCGAGTTAGCAAATGTACCTCGCCGGATGACGATCCATTTGACTACCTTAAGAGAGTCATAGTTACTGCAGCCAGCTGCTCCCCCGTCTTTGAATCTTTCCTCTCTTCAATTCGTACTGTGGTGTCCTGCAGAAGCGATACGCCACCACCTATCCATGTTACCGTTGTCTGAGTTACTTCAACGACGATTTCCTCGAGTTTTCAAATAAATTTCGCCGAGTGACGAGGCATTTGGCTACCTTAAGAGAGTCATAGTTACTGTTGCCAGCTGCTCGACCTACTTTCTTTCTTTCCACTCTTTAATTATTACTGTGGTCAGTCCTGCAGGAGCAATATGCCACTACATGTAAACCTTAACGTTGTCTGAGCTACCTTAACGAAAATATCCTCGAGTTTTCAAAAAAAATTTTAAATGGTGACGAGGCATTTGGCTACCTTAAGGGAGTTATAGTACCCCTGCCTGCTGCTCCCACTTTTCTAAGCCCTTTCTCTCTATCATTCTTGCTATGGCTGTCCTACAGAAGCGATGTGCCACTATACGTCCACGTCAACGTCGTCTCTGTTACTCCCACTACGAGTCTCTAGAGTTAGCAAATGTACCTCGCCGGATGACGAGGTATTTGGCTGCCTTATAAGCGTCATAGTTACTGCAGCCAGCTGCTCCCCCTTCTTTGAATCTTTCCTCCCTTTAAATCGTACTGTGGTCAGTCCTGCAGAGGCGATACGCCACCACCTGTCCATGTTACCGTTGTCTGAGTTACCTCAACAACGATTTCCTCGAGTTTTCAAATAAATTTCGCCGAGTGACGAGGCATTTGGCTACCTTAAGAGAGTCATAGTTACTGTTGCCAGCTGCTCGACCTACCTTCTTTCTTTCCACTCTTTAATTATTACTGTGGTCAGTCCTGCAGGAGCAATATGCCACTACATGTAAACCTTAACGTTGTCTGAGCTACCTTATCGAAGATATCCTCGAGTTTTCAACAAAAATTTTACATGGTGACAATTCATTTGGCTACCTTAAGAGAGTCATAGTACTCCTGCCTGCTGCTCCCACTTTTCTAAGCCCATTCTCTCTATCATTCTTGCTATGGCCTGTCCTACGGAACCGATGTGCCACTATATGTCCACGTTAACGTCGTCTCTGTTACTCCCACTACGAGTCTCTCGAGTTAGCAAATGTACCTCGCCGGATGACGGGGCATTTGGCTACCTTAAGAGCGCCATAGTTACTGCAGCCAGCTGCTCCCCCTTCTTTGAATGTTTCCTGTCTTTAATGCGTACTGTGGGCAGTCCTGCAGAAGCGATATGCCACCACCTGTCCATGTTACCGTTGTCTGAGTAACCTCAACAACGATTTCCTCGAGTTTTCAAATAAATTTCGCCGAGTGACGAGGCATTTGGCTACCTTAAGAGAGTCATAGTTACTGTTGCCAGCTGCTCGACCTACCTTCTTTCTTTCCACTCTTTAATTATTACTGTGGTCAGTCCTGCAGGAGCGATATGCCACTACATGTATACCTTAACGTTGTCTCAGCTACCTTATCGAAGAAATTCTCGAGTTTTCAAAAAAAATTTCACATGGTGACGGGGCATTTGGCTACCTTAAGAGAGTCATAGTACCCCTGCCTGCTGCTCCCACTTTTCTAAGCCCTTTCTCTCTATCATTCTTGCTATGGCTGTCCTACAGGACCGATGTGCCACTATATGTCCACGTCAACGTCGTCTCTGTTACTCCCACTACGAGTCTCTCGAGTTAGCAAATGTACCTCGCCGGATGACGAGGCATTTGGCTACCTTATAAGCGTCATAGTTACTGCAGCCAGCTGCTCCCCCTTCTTTGAATCTTTCCTCCCTTTAAATCGTACTGTGGTCAGTCCTGCAGAAGCGATACGCCACCACCTGTCCATGTTACCGTTGTCTGAGTTACCTCAACAACGATTTCCTCGAGTTTTCAAATAAATTTCGCCGAGTGACGAGGCATTTGGCTACCTTAAGAGAGTCATAGTTACTGTTGCCAGCTGCTCGACCTACCTTCTTTCTTTCCACTCTTTAATTATTACTGTGGTCAGTCCTGCAGGAGCAATATGCCACTACATGTAAACCTTAACGTTGTCTGAGCTACCTTATCGAAGATATCCTCGAGTTTTCAACAAAAATTTTACATGGTGACAATTCATTTGGCTACCTTAAGAGAGTCATAGTACTCCTGCCTGCTGCTCCCACTTTTCTAAGCCCATTCTCTCTATCATTCTTGCTATGGCCTGTCCTACGGAACCAATGTGCCACTATATGTCCACGTTAACGTCGTCTCTGTTACTCCCACTACGAGTCTCTCGAGTTAGCAAATGTACCTCGCCGGATGACGGGGCATTTGGCTACCTTAAGAGCGTCATAGTTACTGCAGCCAGCTGCTCCCCCTTCTTTGAATGTTTCCTGTCTTTAATGCGTACTGTGGGCAGTCCTGCAGAAGCGATATGCCACCACCTGTCCATGTTACCGTTGTCTGAGTAACCTCAACAACGATTTCCTCGAGTTTTCAAATAAATTTCGCCGAGTGACGAGGCATTTGGCTACCTTAAGAGAGTCATAGTTACTGTTGCCAGCTGCTCGACCTACTTTCTTTCTTTCCACTCTTTAATTATTACTGTGGTCAGTCCTGCAGGAGCAATAAGCCACTACATGTAAACCTTAACGTTGTCTGAGCTACCTTACCGAAGATATCCTCGAGTTTTCAAAAAAAAATGTCACATGTTGACGAAACATTTAACTACCTTAAGAGAGTCATAGTACTCCTGCCTGCTGCTCCCACTTTTCTAAGCCCATTCTCTCTATCATTCTTGCTATGGCCTGTCCTACGGAACCGATGTGCCACTATATGTCCACGTTAACGTCGTCACTGTTATTCCCACTACGAGTCTCTCGAGTTAGCAAATGTACCTCGCCGGATGACGAGCCATTTGACTACTTTAAGAGAGTCATAGTTACTGCAGCCAGCTGCTCCCCCGTCTTTGAATCTTTCCTCTCTTTAATTCGTACTGTGGTGTCCTGCAGAAGCGATACGCCACCACCTATCCATGTTACCGTTGTCTGAGTTACTTCAACGACGATTTCCTCGAGTTTTCAAATAAATTTCGCCGAGTGACGAGGCATTTGGCTACCTTAAGAGAGTCATAGTTACTGCTGCCAGCTGCTCGACCTACTTTCTTTCTTTCCACTCTTTAATTATTACTGTGGTCAGTCCTGCAGGAGCAATATGCCACTACATGTAAACCTTAACGTTGTCTGAGCTACCTTAACGAAAATATCCTCGAGTTTTCAAAAAAAATTTTAAATGGTGACGAGGCATTTGGCTACCTTAAGGGAGTTATAGTACCCCTGCCTGCTGCTCCCACTTTTCTAAGCCCTTTCTCTCTATCATTCTTGCTATGGCTGTCCTACAGAACCGATGTGCCACTATACGTCCACGTCAACGTCATCTCTGTTACTCCCACTACGAGTCTCTAGAGTTAGCAAATGTACCTCGCCGGATGACGAGGTATTTGGCTGCCTTATAAGCGTCATAGTTACTGCAGCCAGCTGCTCCCCCTTCTTTGAATCTTTCCTCCCTTTAAATCGTACTGTGGTCAGTCCTGCAGAAGCGATACGCCACCACCTGTCCATGTTACCGTTGTCTGAGTTACCTCAACAACGATTTCCTCGAGTTTTCAAATAAATTTCGCCGAGTGACGAGGCATTTGGCTACCTTAAGAGAGTCATAGTTACTGTTGCCAGCTGCTCGACCTACCTTCTTTCTTTCCACTCTTTAATTATTACTGTGGTCAGTCCTGCAGGAGCAATATGCCACTACATGTATACCTTAACGTTGTCTCAGCTACCTTATCGAAGAAATTCTCGAGTTTTCAAAAAAAATTTCACATGGTGACGGGAAATTTGGCTACCTTAAGAGAGTCATAGTACCCCTGCCTGCTGCTCCCACTTTTCTAAGCCCTTTCTCTCTATCATTCTTGCTATGGCTGTCCTACAGGACCGATGTGCCACTATATGTCCACGTCAACGTCGTCTCTGTTACTCCCACTACGAGTCTCTCGAGTTAGCAAATGTACCTCGCCGGATGACGAGGCATTTGGCTACCTTATAAGCGTCATAGTTACTGCAGCCAGCTGCTCCCCCTTCTTTGAATCTTTCCTCCCTTTAAATCGTACTGTGGTCAGTCCTGCAGAAGCGATACGCCACCACCTGTCCATGTTACCGTTGTCTGAGTTACCTCAACAACGATTTCCTCGAGTTTTCAAATAAATTTCGCCGAGTGACGAGGCATTTGGCTACCTTAAGAGAGTCATAGTTACTGTTGCCAGCTGCTCGACCTACCTTCTTTCTTTCCACTCTTTAATTATTACTGTGGTCAGTCCTGCAGGAGCAATATGCCACTACATGTAAACCTTAACGTTGTCTGAGCTACCTTATCGAAGATGTCCTCGAGTTTTCAACAAAAATTTTACATGGTGACAATTCATTTGGCTACCTTAAGAGAGTCATAGTACTCCTGCCTGCTGCTCCCACTTTTCTAAGCCCATTCTCTCTATCATTCTTGCTATGGCCTGTCCTACGGAACCGATGTGCCACTATATGTCCACGTTAACGTCGTCTCTGTTACTCCCACTACGAGTCTCTCGAGTTAGCAAATGTACCTCGCCGGATGACGGGGCATTTGGCTACCTTAAGAGCGTCATAGTTACTGCAGCCAGCTGCTCCCCCTTCTTTGAATGTTTCCTGTCTTTAATGCGTACTGTGGGCAGTCCTGCAGAAGCGATATGCCACCACCTGTCCATGTTACCGTTGTCTGAGTAACCTCAACAACGATTTCCTCGAGTTTTCAAATAAATTTCGCCGAGTGACGAGGCATTTGGCTACCTTAAGAGAGTCATAGTTACTGTTGCCAGCTGCTCGACCTACTTTCTTTCTTTCCACTCTTTAATTATTACTGTGGTCAGTCCTGCAGGAGCAATAAGCCACTACATGTAAACCTTAACGTTGTCTGAGCTACCTTACCGAAGATATCCTCGAGTTTTCAAAAAAAAATGTCACATGTTGACGAAACATTTAACTACCTTAAGAGAGTCATAGTACTCCTGCCTGCTGCTCCCACTTTTCTAAGCCCATTCTCTCTATCATTCTTGCTATGGCCTGTCCTACGGAACCGATGTGCCACTATATGTCCACGTTAACGTCGTCACTGTTATTCCCACTACGAGTCTCTCGAGTTAGCAAATGTACCTCGCCGGATGACGAGCCATTTGACTACCTTAAGAGAGTCATAGTTACTGCAGCCAGCTGCTCCCCCGTCTTTGAATCTTTCCTCTCTTCAATTCGTACTGTGGTGTCCTGCAGAAGCGATACGCCACCACCTATCCATGTTACCGTTGTCTGAGTTACTTCAACGACGATTTCCTCGAGTTTTCAAATAAATTTCGCCGAGTGACGAGGCATTTGGCTACCTTAAGAGAGTCATAGTTACTGCTGCCAGCTGCTCGACCTACTTTCTTTCTTTCCACTCTTTAATTATTACTGTGGTCAGTCCTGCAGGAGCAATATGCCACTACATGTAAACCTTAACGTTGTCTGAGCTACCTTAACGAAAATATCCTCGAGTTTTCAAAAAAAATTTTAAATGGTGACGAGGCATTTGGCTACCTTAAGGGAGTTATAGTACCCCTGCCTGCTGCTCCCACTTTTCTAAGCCCTTTCTCTCTATCATTCTTGCTATGGCTGTCCTACAGAAGCGATGTGCCACTATACGTCCACGTCAACGTCGTCTCTGTTACTCCCACTACGAGTCTCTAGAGTTAGCAAATGTACCTCGCCGGATGACGAGGTATTTGGCTGCCTTATAAGCGTCATAGTTACTGCAGCCAGCTGCTCCCCCTTCTTTGAATCTTTCCTCCCTTTAAATCGTACTGTGGTCAGTCCTGCAGAGGCGATACGCCACCACCTGTCCATGTTACCGTTGTCTGAGTTACCTCAACAACGATTTCCTCGAGTTTTCAAATAAATTTCGCCGAGTGACGAGGCATTTGGCTACCTTAAGAGAGTCATAGTTACTGTTGCCAGCTGCTCGACCTACCTTCTTTCTTTCCACTCTTTAATTATTACTGTGGTCAGTCCTGCAGGAGCGATATGCCACTACATGTATACCTTAACGTTGTCTCAGCTACCTTATCGAAGAAATTCTCGAGTTTTCAAAAAAAATTTCACATGGTGACGGGGCATTTGGCTACCTTAAGAGAGTCATAGTACCCCTGCCTGCTGCTCCCACTTTTCTAAGCCCTTTCTCTCTATCATTCTTGCTATGGCTGTCCTACAGGACCGATGTGCCACTATATGTCCACGTCAACGACGTCTCTGTTACTCCCACTACGAGTCTCTCGAGTTAGCAAATGTACCTCGCCGGATGACGAGGCATTTGGCTACCTTATAAGCGTCATAGTTACTGCAGCCAGCTGCTCCCCCTTCTTTGAATCTTTCCTCCCTTTAAATCGTACTGTGGTCAGTCCTGCAGAAGCGATACGCCACCACCTGTCCATGTTACCGTTGTCTGAGTTACCTCAACAACGATTTCCTCGAGTTTTCAAATAAATTTCGCCGAGTGACGAGGCATTTGGCTACCTTAAGAGAGTCATAGTTACTGTTGCCAGCTGCTCGACCTACCTTCTTTCTTTCCACTCTTTAATTATTACTGTGGTCAGTCCTGCAGGAGCAATATGCCACTACATGTAAACCTTAACGTTGTCTGAGCTACCTTATCGAAGATATCCTCGAGTTTTCAACAAAAATTTTACATGGTGACAATTCATTTGGCTACCTTAAGAGAGTCATAGTACTCCTGCCTGCTGCTCCCACTTTTCTAAGCCCATTCTCTCTATCATTCTTGCTATGGCCTGTCCTACGGAACCAATGTGCCACTATATGTCCACGTTAACGTCGTCTCTGTTACTCCCACTACGAGTCTCTCGAGTTAGCAAATGTACCTCGCCGGATGACGGGGCATTTGGCTACCTTAAGAGCGTCATAGTTACTGCAGCCAGCTGCTCCCCCTTCTTTGAATGTTTCCTGTCTTTAATGCGTACTGTGGGCAGTCCTGCAGAAGCGATATGCCACCACCTGTCCATGTTACCGTTGTCTGAGTAACCTCAACAACGATTTCCTCGAGTTTTCAAATAAATTTCGCCGAGTGACGAGGCATTTGGCTACCTTAAGAGAGTCATAGTTACTGTTGCCAGCTGCTCGACCTACTTTCTTTCTTTCCACTCTTTAATTATTACTGTGGTCAGTCCTGCAGGAGCAATAAGCCACTACATGTAAACCTTAACGTTGTCTGAGCTACCTTACCGAAGATATCCTCGAGTTTTCAAAAAAAAATGTCACATGTTGACGAAACATTTAACTACCTTAAGAGAGTCATAGTACTCCTGCCTGCTGCTCCCACTTTTCTAAGCCCATTCTCTCTATCATTCTTGCTATGGCCTGTCCTACGGAACCGATGTGGAACTATATGTCCACGTTAACGTCGTCACTGTTATTCCCACTACGAGTCTCTAGAGTTAGCAAATGTACCTCGCCGGATGACGAGCCATTTGACTACTTTAAGAGAGTCATAGTTACTGCAGCCAGCTGCTCCCCCGTCTTTGAATCTTTCCTCTCTTTAATTCGTACTGTGGTGTCCTGCAGAAGCGATACGCCACCACCTATCCATGTTACCGTTGTCTGAGTTACTTCAACGACGATTTCCTCGAGTTTTCAAATAAATTTCGCCGAGTGACGAGGCATTTGGCTACCTTAAGAGAGTCATAGTTACTGCTGCCAGCTGCTCGACCTACTTTCTTTCTTTCCACTCTTTAATTATTACTGTGGTCAGTCCTGCAGGAGCAATATGCCACTACATGTAAACCTTAACGTTGTCTGAGCTACCTTAACGAAAATATCCTCGAGTTTTCAAAAAAAATTTTAAATGGTGACGAGGCATTTGGCTACCTTAAGGGAGTTATAGTACCCCTGCCTGCTGCTCCCACTTTTCTAAGCCCTTTCTCTCTATCATTCTTGCTATGGCTGTCCTACAGAACCGATGTGCCACTATACGTCCACGTCAACGTCGTCTCTGTTACTCCCACTACGAGTCTCTAGAGTTAGCAAATGTACCTCGCCGGATGACGAGGTATTTGGCTGCCTTATAAGCGTCATAGTTACTGCAGCCAGCTGCTCCCCCTTCTTTGAATCTTTCCTCCCTTTAAATCGTACTGTGGTCAGTCCTGCAGAAGCGATACGCCACCACCTGTCCATGTTACCGTTGTCTGAGTTACCTCAACAACGATTTCCTCGAGTTTTCAAATAAATTTCGCCGAGTGACGAGGCATTTGGCTACCTTAAGAGAGTCATAGTTACTGTTGCCAGCTGCTCGACCTACCTTCTTTCTTTCCACTCTTTAATTATTACTGTGGTCAGTCCTGCAGGAGCAATATGCCACTACATGTATACCTTAACGTTGTCTCAGCTACCTTATCGAAGAAATTCTCGAGTTTTCAAAAAAAATTTCACATGGTGACGGGGCATTTGGCTACCTTAAGAGAGTCATAGTACCCCTGCCTGCTGCTCCCACTTTTCTAAGCCCTTTCTCTCTATCATTCTTGCTATGGCTGTCCTACAGGACCGATGTGCCACTATATGTCCACGTCAACGTCGTCTCTGTTACTCCCACTACGAGTCTCTCGAGTTAGCAAATGTACCTCGCCGGATGACGAGGCATTTGGCTACCTTATAAGCGTCATAGTTACTGCAGCCAGCTGCTCCCCCTTCTTTGAATCTTTCCTCCCTTTAAATCGTACTGTGGTCAGTCCTGCAGAAGCGATACGCCACCACCTGTCCATGTTACCGTTGTCTGAGTTACCTCAACAACGATTTCCTCGAGTTTTCAAATAAATTTCGCCGAGTGACGAGGCATTTGGCTACCTTAAGAGAGTCATAGTTACTGTTGCCAGCTGCTCGACCTACCTTCTTTCTTTCCACTCTTTAATTATTACTGTGGTCAGTCCTGCAGGAGCAATATGCCACTACATGTAAACCTTAACGTTGTCTGAGCTACCTTATCGAAGATATCCTCGAGTTTTCAACAAAAATGTTACATGGTGACAATTCATTTGGCTACCTTAAGAGAGTCATAGTACTCCTGCCTGCTGCTCCCACTTTTCTAAGCCCATTCTCTCTATCATTCTTGCTATGGCCTGTCCTACGGAACCGATGTGCCACTATATGTCCACGTTAACGTCGTCTCTGTTACTCCCACTACGAGTCTCTCGAGTTAGCAAATGTACCTCGCCGGATGACGGGGCATTTGGCTACCTTAAGAGCGTCATAGTTACTGCAGCCAGCTGCTCCCCCTTCTTTGAATGTTTCCTGTCTTTAATGCGTACTGTGGGCAGTCCTGCAGAAGCGATATGCCACCACCTGTCCATGTTACCGTTGTCTGAGTAACCTCAACAACGATTTCCTCGAGTTTTCAAATAAATTTCGCCGAGTGACGAGGCATTTGGCTACCTTAAGAGAGTCATAGTTACTGTTGCCAGCTGCTCGACCTACTTTCTTTCTTTCCACTCTTTAATTATTACTGTGGTCAGTCCTGCAGGAGCAATAAGCCACTACATGTAAACCTTAACGTTGTCTGAGCTACCTTACCGAAGATATCCTCGAGTTTTCAAAAAAAAATGTCACATGTTGACGAAACATTTAACTACCTTAAGAGAGTCATAGTACTCCTGCCTGCTGCTCCCACTTTTCTAAGCCCATTCTCTCTATCATTCTTGCTATGGCCTGTCCTACGGAACCGATGTGCCACTATATGTCCACGTTAACGTCGTCACTGTTATTCCCACTACGAGTCTCTCGAGTTAGCAAATGTACCTCGCCGGATGACGATCCATTTGACTACCTTAAGAGAGTCATAGTTACTGCAGCCAGCTGCTCCCCCGTCTTTGAATCTTTCCTCTCTTCAATTCGTACTGTGGTGTCCTGCAGAAGCGATACGCCACCACCTATCCATGTTACCGTTGTCTGAGTTACTTCAACGACGATTTCCTCGAGTTTTCAAATAAATTTCGCCGAGTGACGAGGCATTTGGCTACCTTAAGAGAGTCATAGTTACTGCTGCCAGCTGCTCGACCTACTTTCTTTCTTTCCACTCTTTAATTATTACTGTGGTCAGTCCTGCAGGAGCAATATGCCACTACATGTAAACCTTAACGTTGTCTGAGCTACCTTAACGAAAATATCCTCGAGTTTTCAAAAAAAATTTTAAATGGTGACGAGGCATTTGGCTACCTTAAGGGAGTTATAGTACCCCTGCCTGCTGCTCCCACTTTTCTAAGCCCTTTCTCTCTATCATTCTTGCTATGGCTGTCCTACAGAACCGATGTGCCACTATACGTCCACGTCAACGTCGTCTCTGTTACTCCCACTACGAGTCTCTAGAGTTAGCAAATGTACCTCGCCGGATGACGAGGTATTTGGCTGCCTTATAAGCGTCATAGTTACTGCAGCCAGCTGCTCCCCCTTCTTTGAATCTTTCCTCCCTTTAAATCGTACTGTGGTCAGTCCTGCAGAGGCGATACGCCGCCACCTGTCCATGTTACCGTTGTCTGAGTTACCTCAACAACGATTTCCTCGAGTTTTCAAATAAATTTCGCCGAGTGACGAGGCATTTGGCTACCTTAAGAGAGCCATAGTTACTGTTGCCAGCTGCTCGACCTACCTTCTTTCTTTCCACTCTTTAATTATTACTGTGGTCAGTCCTGCAGGAGCAATATGCCACTACATGTAAACCTTAACGTTGTCTGAGCTACCTTATCGAAGATATCCTCGAGTTTTCAACAAAAATTTTACATGGTGACAATTCATTTGGCTACCTTAAGAGAGTCATAGTACTCCTGCCTGCTGCTCCCACTTTTCTAAGCCCATTCTCTCTATCATTCTTGCTATGGCCTGTCCTACGGAACCGATGTGCCACTATATGTCCACGTTAACGTCGTCTCTGTTACTCCCACTACGAGTCTCTCGAGTTAGCAAATGTACCTCGCCGGATGACGGGGCATTTGGCTACCTTAAGAGCGTCATAGTTACTGCAGCCAGCTGCTCCCCCTTCTTTGAATGTTTCCTGTCTTTAATGCGTACTGTGGGCAGTCCTGCAGAAGCGATATGCCACCACCTGTCCATGTTACCGTTGTCTGAGTAACCTCAACAACGATTTCCTCGAGTTTTCAAATAAATTTCGCCGAGTGACGAGGCATTTGGCTACCTTAAGAGAGTCATAGTTACTGTTGCCAGCTGCTCGACCTACTTTCTTTCTTTCCACTCTTTAATTATTACTGTGGTCAGTCCTGCAGGAGCAATAAGCCACTACATGTAAACCTTAACGTTGTCTGAGCTACCTTACCGAAGATATCCTCGAGTTTTCAAAAAAAAATGTCACATGTTGACGAAACATTTAACTACCTTAAGAGAGTCATAGTACTCCTGCCTGCTGCTCCCACTTTTCTAAGCCCATTCTCTCTATCATTCTTGCTATGGCCTGTCCTACGGAACCGATGTGCCACTATATGTCCACGTTAACGTCGTCACTGTTATTCCCACTACGAGTCTCTCGAGTTAGCAAATGTACCTCGCCGGATGACGTGCCATTTGACTACCTTAAGAGAGTCATAGTTACAGCAGCCAGCTGCTCCCCCGTCTTTAAATCTTTCCTCTCTTCAATTCGTACTGTGGTGTCCTGCAGAAGCGATACGCCACCACCTATCCATGTTACCGTTGTCTGAGTTACTTCAACGACGATTTCCTCGAGTTTTCAAATAAATTTCGCCGAGTGACGAGGCATTTGGCTACCTTAAGAGAGTCATAGTTACTGCTGCCAGCTGCTCGACCTACTTTCTTTCTTTCCACTCTTTAATTATTACTGTGGTCAGTCCTGCAGGAGCAATATGCCACTACATGTAAACCTTAACGTTGTCTGAGCTACCTTAACGAAAATATCCTCGAGTTTTCAAAAGAAATTTTAAATGGTGACGAGGCATTTGGCTACCTTAAGGGAGTTATAGTACCCCTGCCTGCTGCTTCCACTTTTCTAAGCCCTTTCTCTCTATCATTCTTGCTATGGCTGTCCTACAGAACCGATGTGCCACTATACGTCCACGTCAACGTCGTCTCTGTTACTCCCACTACGAGTCTCTAGAGTTAGCAAATGTACCTCGCCGGATGACGAGGTATTTGGCTGCCTTATAAGCGTCATAGTTACTGCAGCCAGCTGCTCCCCCTTCTTTGGATCTTTCCTCCCTTTAAATCGTACTGTGGTCAGTCCTGCAGAGGCGATACGCCACCACCTGTCCATGTTACCGCTGTCTGAGTTACCTCAACAACGATTTCCTCGAGTTTTCAAATAAATTTCGCCGAGTGACGAGGCATTTGGCTACCTTAAGAGAGTCATAGTTACTGTTGCCAGCTGCTCGACCTACCTTCTTTCTTTCCACTCTTTAATTATTACTGTGGTCAGTCCTGCAGGAGCAATATGCCACTACATGTAAACCTTAACGTTGTCTGAGCTACCTTATCGAAGATATCCTCGAGTTTTCAGCAAAAATTTTACATGGTGACAATTCATTTGGCTACCTTAAGAGAGTCATAGTACTCCTGCCTGCTGCTCCCACTTTTCTAAGCCCATTCTCTCTATCATTCTTGCTATGGCCTGTCCTACGGAACCGATGTGCCACTATATGTCCACGTTAACGTCGTCTCTGTTACTCCCACTACGAGTCTCTCGAGTTAGCAAATGTACCTCGCCGGATGACGGGGCATTTGGCTACCTTAAGAGCGTCATAGTTACTGCAGCCAGCTGCTCCCCCTTCTTTGAATGTTTCCTGTCTTTAATGCGTACTGTGGGCAGTCCTGCAGAAGCGATATGCCACCACCTGTCCATGTTACCGTTGTCTGAGTAACCTTAACAACGATTTCCTCGAGTTTTCAAATAAATTTCGCCGAGTGACGAGGCATTTGGCTACCTTAAGAGAGTCATAGTTACTGTTGCCAGCTGCTCGACCTACTTTCTTTCTTTCCACTCTTTAATTATTACTGTGGTCAGTCCTGCAGGAGCAATAAGCCACTACATGTAAACCTTAACGTTGTCTGAGCTACCTTACCGAAGATATCCTCGAGTTTTCAAAAAAAAATGTCACATGTTGACGAAACATTTAACTACCTTAAGAGAGTCATAGTACTCCTGCCTGCTGCTCCCACTTTTCTAAGCCCATTCTCTCTATCATTCTTGCTATGGCCTGTCCTACGGAACCGATGTGCCACTATATGTCCACGTTAACGTCGTCACTGTTATTCCCACTACGAGTCTCTCGAGTTAGCAAATGTACCTCGCCGGATGACGAGCCATTTGACTACCTTAAGAGAGTCATAGTTACTGCAGCCAGCTGCTCCCCCGTCTTTGAATCTTTCCTCTCTTTAATTCGTACTGTGGTGTCCTGCAGAAGCGATACGCCACCACCTATCCATGTTACCGTTGTCTGAGTTACTTCAACGACGATTTCCTCGAGTTTTCAAATAAATTTCGCCGAGTGACGAGGCATTTGGCTACCTTAAGAGAGTCATAGTTACTGCTGCCAGCTGCTCGACCTACTTTCTTTCTTTCCACTCTTTAATTATTACTGTGGTCAGTCCTGCAGGAGCAATATGCCACTACATGTAAACCTTAACGTTGTCTGAGCTACCTTAACGAAAATATCCTCGAGTTTTCAAAAAAAATTTTAAATGGTGACGAGGCATTTGGCTACCTTAAGGGAGTTATAGTACCCCTGCCTGCTGCTCCCACTTTTCTAAGCCCTTTCTCTCTATCATTCTTGCTATGGCTGTCCTACAGAACCGATGTGCCACTATATGTCCACGTCAACGTCGTCTCTGTTACTCCCACTACGAGTCTCTAGAGTTAGCAAATGTACCTCGCCGGATGACGAGGTATTTGGCTGCCTTATAAGCGTCATAGTTACTGCAGCCAGCTGCTCCCCCTTCTTTGAATCTTTCCTCCCTTTAAATCGTACTGTGGTCAGTCCTGCAGAGGCGATACGCCACCACCTGTCCATGTTACCGTTGTCTGAGTTACCTCAACAACGATTTCCTCGAGTTTTCAAATAAATTTCGCCGAGTGACGAGGCATTTGGCTACCTTAAGAGAGTCATAGTTACTGTTGCCAGCTGCTCGACCTACCTTCTTTCTTTCCACTCTTTAATTATTACTGTGGTCAGTCCTGCAGGAGCAATATGCCACTACATGTAAACCTTAACGTTGTCTGAGCTACCTTATCGAAGATATCCTCGAGTTTTCAACAAAAATTTTACATGGTGACAATTCATTTGGCTACCTTAAGAGAGTCATAGTACTCCTGCCTGCTGCTCCCACTTTTCTAAGCCCATTCTCTCTATCATTCTTGCTATGGCCTGTCCTACGGAACCGATGTGCCACTATATGTCCACGTTAACGTCGTCTCTGTTACTCCCACTACGAGTCTCTCGAGTTAGAAAATGTACCTCGCCGGATGACGGGGCATTTGGCTACCTTAAGAGCGTCATAGTTACTGCAGCCAGCTGCTCCCCCTTCTTTGAATGTTTCCTGTCTTTAATGCGTACTGTGGGCAGTCCTGCAGAAGCGATATGCCACCACCTGTCCATGTTACCGTTGTCTGAGTAACCTCAACAACGATTTCCTCGAGTTTTCAAATAAATTTCGCCGAGTGACGAGGCATTTGGCTACCTTAAGAGAGTCATAGTTACTGTTGCCAGCTGCTCGACCTACTTTCTTTCTTTCCACTCTTTAATTATTACTGTGGTCAGTCCTGCAGGAGCAATAAGCCACTACATGTAAACCTTAACGTTGTCTGAGCTACCTTACCGAAGATATCCTCGAGTTTTCAAAAAAAAATGTCACATGTTGACGAAACATTTAACTACCTTAAGAGAGTCATAGTACTCCTGCCTGCTGCTCCCACTTTTCTAAGCCCATTCTCTCTATCATTCTTGCTATGGCCTGTCCTACGGAACCGATGTGCCACTATATGTCCACGTTAACGTCGTCACTGTTATTCCCACTACGAGTCTCTCGAGTTAGCAAATGTACCTCGCCGGATGACGAGCCATTTGACTACCTTAAGAGAGTCATAGTTACTGCAGCCAGCTGCTCCCCCGTCTTTGAATCTTTCCTCTCTTTAATTCGTACTGTGGTGTCCTGCAGAAGCGATACGCCACCACCTATCCATGTTACCGTTGTCTGAGTTACTTCAACGACGATTTCCTCGAGTTTTCAAATAAATTTCGCCGAGTGACGAGGCATTTGGCTACCTTAAGAGAGTCATAGTTACTGCTGCCAGCTGCTCGACCTACTTTCTTTCTTTCCACTCTTTAATTATTACTGTGGTCAGTCCTGCAGGAGCAATATGCCACTACATGTAAACCTTAACGTTGTCTGAGCTATCTTAACGAAAATATCCTCGAGTTTTCAAAAAAAATTTTAAATGGTGACGAGGCATTTGGCTACCTTAAGGGAGTTATAGTACCCCTGCCTGCTGCTCCCACTTTTCTAAGCCCTTTCTCTCTATCAATCTTGCTATGGCTGTCCTACAGAACCGATGTGCCACTATACGTCCACGTCAACGTCGTCTCTGTTACTCCCACTACGAGTCTCTAGAGTTAGCAAATGTACCTCGCCGGATGACGAGGTATTTGGCTGCCTTATAAGCGTCATAGTTACTGCAGCCAGCTGCTCCCCCTTCTTTGAATCTTTCCTCCCTTTAAATCGTACTGTGGTCAGTCCTGCAGAAGCGATACGCCACCACCTGTCCATGTTACCGTTGTCTGAGTTACCTCAACAACGATTTCCTCGAGTTTTCAAATAAATTTCGCCGAGTGACGAGGCATTTGGCTACCTTAAGAGAGTCATAGTTACTGTTGCCAGCTGCTCGACCTACCTTCTTTCTTTCCACTCTTTAATTATTACTGTGGTCAGTCCTGCAGGAGCAATATGCCACTACATGTATACCTTAACGTTGTCTCAGCTACCATATCGAAGAAATTCTCGAGTTTTCAAAAAAAATTTCACATGGTGACGGGGCATTTGGCTACCTTAAGAGAGTCATAGTACCCCTGCCTGCTGCTCCCACTTTTCTAAGCCCTTTCTCTCTATCATTCTTGCTATGGCTGTCCTACAGAACCGATGTGCCACTATATGTCCACGTCAACGTCGTCTCTGTTACTCCCACTACGAGTCTCTCTATTTAGCAAATGAACCTCGCCGGATGACGAGGCATTTGGCTACCTTAAGAGAGTCATAGTTACTGCAGCCAGCTGCTCCCCCTTCTTTGAATCTTTCATCTCTTTAATTCGTACCTTGGTGTCCCGCAGAAGCGATACGCCACCACCTGTCCATGTTACCGTTGTCTGAGTTACCTCAACAACGATTTCCTCGAGTTTTCAAATAAATTTCGCCGAGTGACGAGGCATTTGGCTACCTTAAGAGAGTCATAGTTACTGTTGCCAGCTGCTCGACCTACCTTCTTTCTTTCCACTCTTTAATTATTACTGTGGTCAGTCCTGCAGGAGCAATATGCCACTACATGTATACCTTAACGTTGTCTCAGCTACCTTATCGAAGAAATTCTCGAGTTTTCAAAAAAAATTTCACATGGTGACGGGGCATTTGGCTACCTTAAGAGAGTCATAGTACCCCTGCCTGCTGCCCCCCCTTTTTCTAAGCCCTTTCTCTCTATCATTCTTGCTATGGCTGTCCTACAGAACCGATGTGCCACTATATGTCCACGTCAACGTCGTCTCTGTTACTCCCACTACGAGTCTCTCGATTTAGCAAATGAACCTCGACGGATGACGAGGCATTTGGCTACCTTAAGAGAGTCATAGTTACTGCAGCCAGCTGCTCCCACTTCTTTGAATCTTTCCTCTCTTTAATTCGTACCTTGGTGTCCTGCAGAAGCGATACGCCACCACCTGTCCATGTTACCGTTGTCTGAGTTACTTCAACGACGATTTCCTCGAGTTTTCAAATAAATTTCGCCGAGTGACGAGGCATTTGGCTACCTTAAGAGAGTCATAGTTACTGTTGCCAGCTGCTCGACCTACTTTCTTTCTTTCCACTCATTAATTATTACTGTGGTCAGTCCTGCAGGAGCAATATGCCACTACATGTATACCTTAACGATGTCTGAGACATCTTAACGAAGATATTCTCGAGTTTTCAGAAAAAATTTCACATGGTGACGAGGCATTTGGCTACCTTAAGAGAGCCATAGTACCCCTGCCTGCTGCTCCCACTTTTCTAAGCCCTTTCTCTCTATCATTCTTGCTATGGCTGTCCTACAGAACCGATGTGCCACTATATGTCCACGTCAACGTCGTCTCTGTTACTCCCACTACGAGTCTCTCGAGTTAGCAAATGTACCTCGCCGGATGACGAGGCATTTGGATACCTTATAAGCGTCATAGTTACTGCAGCCAGCTGCTCCCCCTTCTTTGAATCTTTCCTCCCTTTAAATCGTACTGTGGTCAGTCCTGCAGAAGCGATACGCCACCACCTGTCCATGTTACCGTTGTCTGAGTTACCTCAACAACGATTTCCTCGAGTTTTCAAATAAATTTCGCCGAGTGACGAGGCATTTGGCTACCTTAAGAGAGTCATAGTTACTGTTGCCAGCTGCTCGACCTACCTTCTTTCTTTCCACTCTTTAATTATTACTGTGGTCAGTCCTGCAGGAGCAATATGCCACTACATGTAAACCTTAACGTTGTCTGAGCTACCTTATCGAAGATATCCTCGAGTTTTCAACAAAAATTTTACATGGTGACAATTCATTTGGCTACCTTAAGAGAGTCATAGTACTCCTGCCTGCTGCTCCCACTTTTCTAAGCCCATTCTCTCTATCATTCTTGCTATGGCCTGTCCTACGGAACCGATGTGCCACTATATGTCCACGTTAACGTCGTCTCTGTTACTCCCACTACGAGTCCCTAGAGTTAGCAAATGTACCTCGCCGGATGACGAGGTATTTGGCTGCCTTATAAGCGTCATAGTTACTGCAGCCAGCTGCTCCCCCTTCTTTGAATCTTTCCTCCCTTTAAATCGTACTGTGGTCAGTCCTGCAGAAGCGATACGCCACCACCTGTCCATGTTACCGTTGTCTGAGTTACTTCAACGACGATTTCCTCGAGTTTTCAAATAAATTTCGCCGAGTGACGAGGCATTTTTCACCCTTAAGAGAGTCATAGTTACTGTTGCCAGCTGCTCGACCTACTTTCTTTCTTTCCACTAATTAATTATTACTGTGGTCAGTCCTGCAGGAGCAATATGCCACTACATGTATACCTTAACGATGTCTGAGCTACCTTAACGAAGATATTCTCGAGTTTTCAGAAAAAATTTCACATGGTGACGAGGCATTTGGCTACCTTAAGAGAGTCATAGTACCCCTGCCTGCTGCTCCCACTTTTCTAAGCCCTTTCTCTCTATCATTCTTGCTATGGCTGTCCTACAGAATCGATGTGCCACTATATGTCCACGTCAACGTCGTCTCTGTTACTCCCACTACGAGTCTCTCGATTTAGCAAATGAACCTCGCCGGATGACGAGGCATTTGGCTACCTTAAGAGAGTCATAGTTACTGCAGCCAGCTGCTCCCCCTTCTTTGAATCTTTCCTCTCTTTAATTCGTACCTTGGTGTCCTGCAGAAGCGATACGCCACCACCTGTCCATGTTACCGTTGTCTGAGTTACCTCAACAACGATTTCCTCGAGTTTTCAAATAAATTTCGCCGAGTGACGAGGCATTTGGCTACCTTAAGAGAGTCATAGTTACTGTTGCCAGCTGCTCGACCTACCTTCTTTCTTTCCACTCTTTAATTATTACTGTGGTCAGTCCTGCAGGAGCAATATGCCACTACATGTATACCTTAACGTTGTCTCAGCTACCTTATCGAAGAAATTCTCGAGTTTTCAAAAAAAATTTCACATGGTGACGGGGCATTTGGCTACCTTAAGAGAGTCATAGTACCCCTGCCTGCTGCTCCCACTTTTCTAAGCCCTTTCTCTCTATCATTCTTGCTATGGCTGTCCTACAGAACCGATGTGCCACTATATGTCCACGTCAACGTCGTCTCTGTTACTCCCACTACGAGTCTCTCGATTTAGCAAATGAACCTCGCCGGATGACGAGGCATTTGGCTACCTTAAGAGAGTCATAGTTACTGCAGCCAGCTGCTCCCCCTTCTTTGAATCTTTCCTCTCTTTAATTCGTACCTTGGTGTCCTGCAGAAGCGATACGCCACCACCTGTCCATGTTACCGTTGTCTGAGTTACTTCAACGACGATTTCCTCGAGTTTTCAAATAAATTTCGCCGAATGACGAGGCATTTTTCACCCTTAAGAGAGTCATAGTTACTGTTGCCAGCTGCTCGACCTACTTTCTTTCTTTCCACTCATTAATTATTACTGTGGTCAGTCCTGCAGGAGCAATATGCCACTACATGTATACCTTAACGATGTCTGAGACATCTTAACGAAGATATTCTCGAGTTTTCAGAAAAAATTTCACATGGTGACGAGGCATTTGGCTACCTTAAGAGAGTCATAGTACCCCTGCCTGCTGCTCCCACTTTTCTAAGCCCTTTCTCTCTATCATTCTTGCTATGGCTGTCCTACAGAACCGATGTGCCACTATATGTCCACGTCAACGTCGTCTCTGTTACTCCCACTACGAGTCTCTCGAGTTAGCAAATGTACCTCGCCGGATGACGAGGCATTTGGCTACCTTATAAGCGTCATAGTTACTGCAGCCAGCTGCTCCCCCTTCTTTGAATCTTTCCTCCCTTTAAATCGTACAGTGGTCAGTCCTGCAGAAGCGATACGCCACCACCTGTCCATGTTACCGTTGTCTGAGTTACCTCAACAACGATTTCCTCGAGTTTTCAAATAAATTTCGCCGAGTGACGAGGCATTTGGCTACCTTAAGAGAGTCATAGTTACTGTTGCCAGCTGCTCGACCTACCTTCTTTCTTTCCACTCTTTAATTATTACTGTGGTCAGTCCTGCAGGAGCAATATGCCACTACATGTAAACCTTAACGTTGTCTGAGCTACCTTATCGAAGATATCCTCGAGTTTTCAACAAAAATTTTACATGGTGACAATTCATTTGGCTACCTTAAGAGAGTCATAGTACTCCTGCCTGCTGCTCCCACTTTTCTAAGCCCATTCTCTCTATCATTCTTGCTATGGCCTGTCCTACGGAACCGATGTGCCACTATATGTCCACGTTAACGTCGTCTCTGTTACTCCCACTACGAGTCTCTAGAGTTAGCAAATGTACCTCGCCGGATGACGAGGTATTTGGCTGCCTTATAAGCGTCATAGTTACTGCAGCCAGCTGCTCCCCCTTCTTTGAATCTTTCCTCCCTTTAAATCGTACTGTGGTCAGTCCTGCAGAAGCGATACGCCACCACCTGTCCATGTTACCGTTGTCTGAGTTACTTCAACGACGATTTCCTCGAGTTTTCAAATAAATTTCGCCGAGTGACGAGGCATTTTTCACCCTTAAGAGAGTCATAGATACTGTTGCCAGCTGCTCGACCTACTTTCTTTCTTTCCACTAATTAATTATTACTGTGGTCAGTCCTGCAGGAGCAATATGCCACTACATGTATACCTTAACGATGTCTGAGCTACCTTAACGAAGATATTCTCGAGTTTTCAGAAAAAATTTCACATGGTGACGAGGCATTTGGCTACCTTAAGAGAGTCATAGTACCCCTGCCTGCTGCTCCCACTTTTCTAAGCCCTTTCTCTCTATCATTCTTGCTATGGCTGTCCTACAGAACCGATGTGCCACTATATGTCCACGTCAACGTCGTCTCTGTTACTCCCACTACGAGTCTCTCGATTTAGCAAATGAACCTCGCCGGATGACGAGGCATTTGGCTACCTTAAGAGAGTCATAGTTACTGCAGCCAGCTGCTCCCCCTTCTTTGAATCTTTCCTCTCTTTAATTCGTACCTTGGTGTCCTGCAGAAGCGATACGCCACCACCTGTCCATGTTACCGTTGTCTGAGTTACCTCAACAACGATTTCCTCGAGTTTTCAAATAAACTTCGCCGAGTGACGAGGCATTTGGCTACCTTAAGAGAGTCATAGTTACTGTTGCCAGCTGCTCGACCTACCTTCTTTCTTTCCACTCTTTAATTATTACTGTGGTCAGTCCTGCAGGAGCAATATGCCACTACATGTATACCTTAACGTTGTCTCAGCTACCTTATCGAAGAAATTCTCGAGTTTTCAAAAAAAATTTCACATGGTGACGGGGCATTTGGCTACCTTAAGAGAGTCATAGTACCCCTGCCTGCTGCTCCCACTTTTCTAAGCCCTTTCTCTCTATCATTCTTGCTATGGCTGTCCTACAGAACCGATGTGCCACTATATGTCCACGTCAACGTCGTCTCTGTTACTCCCACTACGAGTCTCTCGATTTAGCAAATGAACCTCGCCGGATGACGAGGCATTTGGCTACCTTAAGAGAGTCATAGTTACTGCAGCCAGCTGCTCCCCCTTCTTTGAATCTTTCCTCTCTTTAATTCGTACCTTGGTGTCCTGCAGAAGCGATACGCCACCACCTGTCCATGTTACCGTTGTCTGAGTTACTTCAACGACGATTTCCTCGAGTTTTCAAATAAATTTCGCCGAGTGACGAGGCATTTTTCACCCTTAAGAGAGTCATAGTTACTGTTGCCAGCTGCTCGACCTACTTTCTTTCTTTCCACTCATTAATTATTACTGTGGTCAGTCCTGCAGGAGCAATATGCCACTACATGTATACCTTAACGATGTCTGAGACATCTTAACGAAGATATTCTCGAGTTTTCAGAAAAAATTTCACATGGTGACGAGGCATTTGGCTACCTTAAGAGAGTCATAGTACCCCTGCCTGCTGCTCCCACTTTTCTAAGCCCTTTCTCTCTATCATTCTTGCTATGGCTGTCCTACAGAACCGATGTGCCACTATATGTCCACGTCAACGTCGTCTCTGTTACTCCCACTACGAGTCTCTCGAGTTAGCAAATGTACCTCGCCGGATGACGAGGCATTTGGCTACCTTATAAGCGTCATAGTTACTGCAGCCAGCTGCTCCCCCTTCTTTGAATCTTTCCTCCCTTTAAATCGTACAGTGGTCAGTCCTGCAGAAGCGATACGCCACCACCTGTCCATGTTACCGTTGTCTGAGTTACCTCAACAACGATTTCCTCGAGTTTTCAAATAAATTTCGCCGAGTGACGAGGCATTTGGCTACCTTAAGAGAGTCATAGTTACTGTTGCCAGCTGCTCGACCTACCTTCTTTCTTTCCACTCTTTAATTATTACTGTGGTCAGTCCTGCAGGAGCAATATGCCACTACATGTAAACCTTAACGTTGTCTGAGCTACCTTATCGAAGATATCCTCGAGTTTTCAACAAAAATTTTACATGGTGACAATTCATTTGGCTACCTTAAGAGAGTCATAGTACTCCTGCCTGCTGCTCCCACTTTTCTAAGCCCATTCTCTCTATCATTCTTGCTATGGCCTGTCCTACGGAACCGATGTGCCACTATATGTCCACGTTAACGTCGTCTCTGTTACTCCCACTACGAGTCTCTAGAGTTAGCAAATGTACCTCGCCGGATGACGAGGTATTTGGCTGCCTTATAAGCGTCATAGTTACTGCAGCCAGCTGCTCCCCCTTCTTTGAATCTTTCCTCCCTTTAAATCGTACTGTGGTCAGTCCTGCAGAAGCGATACGCCACCACCTGTCCATGTTACCGTTGTCTGAGTTACTTCAACGACGATTTCCTCGAGTTTTCAAATAAATTTCGCCGAGTGACGAGGCATTTTTCACCCTTAAGAGAGTCATAGTTACTGTTGCCAGCTGCTCGACCTACTTTCTTTCTTTCCACTCATTAATTATTACTGTGGTCAGTCCTGCAGGAGCAATATGCCACTACATGTATACCTTAACGATGTCTGAGCTACCTTAACGAAGATATTCTCGAGTTTTCAGAAAAAATTTCACATGGTGACGAGGCATTTGGCTACCTTAAGAGAGTCATAGTACCCCTGCCTGCTGCTCCCACTTTTCTAAGCCCTTTCTCTCTATCATTCTTGCTATGGCTGTCCTACAGAACCGATGTGCCACTATATGTCCACGTCAACGTCGTCTCTGTTACTCCCACTACGAGTCTCTCGATTTAGCAAATGAACCTCGCCGGATGACGAGGCATTTGGCTACCTTAAGAGAGTCATAGTTACTGCAGCCAGCTGCTCCCCCTTCTTTGAATCTTTCCTCTCTTTAATTCGTACCTTGGTGTCCTGCAGAAGCGATACGCCACCACCTGTCCATGTTACCGTTGTCTGAGTTACCTCAACAACGATTTCCTCGAGTTTTCAAATAAATTTCGCCGAGTGACGAGTCATTTGGCTACCTTAAGAGAGTCATAGTTACTGTTGCCAGCTGCTCGACCTACCTTCTTTCTTTCCACTCTTTAATTATTACTGTGGTCAGTCCTGCAGGAGCAATATGCCACTACATGTATACCTTAACGTTGTCTCAGCTACCTTATCGAAGAAATTCTCGAGTTTTCAAAAAAAATTTCACATGGTGACGGGGCATTTGGCTACCTTAAGAGAGTCATAGTACCCCTGCCTGCTGCTCCCACTTTTCTAAGCCCTTTCTCTCTATCATTCTTGCTATGGCTGTCCTACAGAACCGATGTGCCACTATATGTCCACGTCAACGTCGTCTCTGTTACTCCCACTACGAGTCTCTCGATTTAGCAAATGAACCTCGCCGGATGACGAGGCATTTGGCTACATTAAGAGAGTCATAGTTACTGCAGCCAGCTGCTCCCCCTTCTTTGAACCTTTCCTCTCTTTAATTCGTACCTTGGTGTCCTGCAGAAGCGATACGCCACCACCTGTCCATGTTACCGTTGTCTGAGTTACTTCAACGACGATTTCCTCGAGTTTTCAAATAAATTTCGCCGAGTGACGAGGCATTTTTCACCCTTAAGAGAGTCATAGTTACTGTTGCCAGCTGCTCGACCTACTTTCTTTCTTTCCACTCATTAATTATTACTGTGGTCAGTCCTGCAGGAGCAATATGCCACTACATGTATACCTTAACGATGTCTGAGACATCTTAACGAAGATATTCTCGAGTTTTCAGAAAAAATTTCACATGGTGACGAGGCATTTGGCTACCTTAAGAGAGTCATAGTACCCCTGCCTGCTGCTCCCACTTTTCTAAGCCCTTTCTCTCTATCATTCTTGCTATGGCTGTCCTACAGAACCGATGTGCCACTATATGTCCACGTCAACGTCGTCTCTGTTACTCCCACTACGAGTCTCTCGAGTTAGCAAATGTACCTCGCCGGATGACGAGGCATTTGGCTACCTTATAAGCGTCATAGTTACTGCAGCCAGCTGCTCCCCCTTCTTTGAATCTTTCCTCCCTTTAAATCGTACAGTGGTCAGTCCTGCAGAAGCGATACGCCACCACCTGTCCATGTTACCGTTGTCTGAGTTACTTCAACGACGATTTCCTCGAGTTTTCAAATAAATTTCGCCGAGTGACGAGGCATTTTTCACCCTTAAGAGAGTCATAGTTACTGTTGCCAGCTGCTCGACCTACTTTCTTTCTTTCCACTCATTAATTATTACTGTGGTCAGTCCTGCAGGAGCAATATGACACTACATGTATACCTTAACGATGTCTGAGCTACCTTAACGAAGATATTCTCGAGTTTTCAGAAAAAATTTCACATGGTGACGAGGCATTTGGCTACCTTAAGAGAGTCATAGTTACTGCAGCCAGCTGCTCCCCCTTCTTTGAATCTTTCCTCTCTTTAATTCGTACCTTGGTGTCCTGCAGAAGCGATACGCCACCACCTGTCCATGTTACCGTTGTCTGAGTTACCTCAAAAACGATTTCCTCGAGTTTTCAAATAAATTTCGCCGAGTGACGAGTCATTTGGCTACCTTAAGAGAGTCATAGTTACTGTTGCCAGCTGCTCGACCTACCTTCTTTCTTTCCACTCTTTAATTATTACTGTGGTCAGTCCTGCAGGAGCAATATGCCACTACATGTATACCTTAACGTTGTCTCAGCTACCTTATCGAAGAAATTCTCGAGTTTTCAAAAAAAATTTCACATGGTGACGGGGCATTTGGCTACCTTAAGAGAGTCATAGTACCCCTGCCTGCTGCTCCCACTTTTCTAAGCCCTTTCTCTCTATCATTCTTGCTATGGCTGTCCTACAGAACCGATGTGCCACTATATGTCCACGTCAACGTCGTCTCTGTTACTCCCACTACGAGTCTCTCGATTTAGCAAATGAACCTCGCCGGATGACGAGGCATTTGGCTACCTTAAGAGAGTCATAGTTACTGCAGCCAGCTGCTCCCCCTTCTTTGAATCTTTCCTCTCTTTAATTCGTACCTTGGTGTCCTGCAGAAGCGATACGCCACCACCTGTCCATGTTACCGTTGTCTGAGTTACTTCAACGACGATTTCCTCGAGTTTTCAAATAAATTTCGCCGAGTGACGAGGCATTTTTCACCCTTAAGAGAGTCATAGTTACTGTTGCCAGCTGCTCGACCTACTTTCTTTCTTTCCACTCATTAATTATTACTGTGGTCAGTCCTGCAGGAGCAATATGCCACTACATGTATACCTTAACGATGTCTGAGACATCTTAACGAAGATATTCTCGAGTTTTCAGAAAAAATTTCACATGGTGACGAGGCATTTGGCTACCTTAAGAGAGTCATAGTACCCCTGCCTGCTGCTCCCACTTTTCTAAGCCCTTTCTCTCTATCATTCTTGCTATGGCTGTCCTACAGAACCGATGTGCCACTATATGTCCACGTCAACGTCGTCTCTGTTACTCCCACTACGAGTCTCTCGAGTTAGCAAATGTACCTCGCCGGATGACGAGGCATTTGGCTACCTTATAAGCGTCATAGTTACTGCAGCCAGCTGCTCCCCCTTCTTTGAATCTTTCCTCCCTTTAAATCGTACAGTGGTCAGTCCTGCAGAAGCGATACGCCACCACCTGTCCATGTTACCGTTGTCTGAGTTACCTCAACAACGATTTCCTCGAGTTTTCAAATAAATTTCGCCGTGTGACGAGGCATTTGGCTACCTTAAGAGAGTCATAGTTACTGTTGCCAGCTGCTCGACCTACCTTCTTTCTTTCCACTCTTTAATTATTACTGTGGTCAGTCCTGCAGGAGCAATATGCCACTACATGTAAACCTTAGCGTTGTCTGAGCTACCTTATCGAAGATATCCTCGAGTTTTCAACAAAAATTTTACATGGTGACAATTCATTTGGCTACCTTAAGAGAGTCATAGTACTCCTGCCTGCTGCTCCCACTTTTCTAAGCCCATTCTCTCTATCATTCTTGCTATGGCCTGTCCTACGGAACCGATGTGCCACTATATGTCCACGTTAACGTCGTCTCTGTTACTCCCACTACGAGTCTCTAGAGTTAGCAAATGTACCTCGCCGGATGACGAGGTATTTGGCTGCCTTATAAGCGTCATAGTTACTGCAGCCAGCTGCTCCCCCTTCTTTGAATCTTTCCTCCCTTTAAATCGTACTGTGGTCAGTCCTGCAGAAGCGATACGCCACCACCTGTCCATGTTACCGTTGTCTGAGTTACTTCAACGACGATTACCTCGAGTTTTCAAATAAATTTCGCCGAGTGACGAGGCATTTTTCACCCTTAAGAGAGTCATAGTTACTGTTGCCAGCTGCTCGACCTACTTTCTTTCTTTCCACTCATTAATTATTACTGTGGTCAGTCCTGCAGGAGCAATATGCCACTACATGTATACCTTAACGATGTCTGAGCTACCTTAACGAAGATATTCTCGAGTTTTCAGAAAAAATTTCACATGGTGACGAGGCATTTGGCTACCTTAAGAGAGTCATAGTACCCCTGCCTGCTGCTCCCACTTTTCTAAGCCCTTTCTCTCTATCATTCTTGCTATGGCTGTCCTACAGAACCGATGTGCCACTATATGTCCACGTCAACGTCGTCTCTGTTACTCCCACTACGAGTCTCTCGATTTAGCAAATGAACCTCGCCGGATGACGAGGCATTTGGCTACCTTAAGAGAGTCATAGTTACTGCAGCCAGCTGCTCCCCCTTCTTTGAATCTTTCCTCTCTTTAATTCGTACCTTGGTGTCCTGCAGAAGCGATACGCCACCACCTGTCCATGTTACCGTTGTCTGAGTTACCTCAACAACGATTTCCTCGAGTTTTCAAATAAATTTCGCCGAGTGACGAGTCATTTGGCTACCTTAAGAGAGTCATAGTTACTGTTGCCAGCTGCTCGACCTACCTTCTTTCTTTCCACTCTTTAATTATTACTGTGGTCAGTCCTGCAGGAGCAATATGCCACTACATGTATACCTTAACGTTGTCTCAGCTACCATATCGAAGAAATTCTCGAGTTTTCAAAAAAAATTTCACATGGTGACGGGGCATTTGGCTACCTTAAGAGAGTCATAGTACCCCTGCCTGCTGCTCCCACTTTTCTAAGCCCTTTCTCTCTATCATTCTTGCTATGGCTGTCCTACAGAACCGATGTGCCACTATATGTCCACGTCAACGTCGTCTCTGTTACTCCCACTACGAGTCTCTCGATTTAGCAAATGAACCTCGCCGGATGACGAGGCATTTGGCTACATTAAGAGAGTCATAGTTACTGCAGCCAGCTGCTCCCCCTTCTTTGAACCTTTCCTCTCTTTAATTCGTACCTTGGTGTCCTGCAGAAGCGATACGCCACCACCTGTCCATGTTACCGTTGTCTGAGTTACTTCAACGACGATTTCCTCGAGTTTTCAAATAAATTTCGCCGAGTGACGAGGCATTTTTCACCCTTAAGAGAGTCATAGTTACTGTTGCCAGCTGCTCGACCTACTTTCTTTCTTTCCACTCATTAATTATTACTGTGGTCAGTCCTGCAGGAGCAATATGCCACTACATGTATACCTTAACGATGTCTGAGCTACCTTAACGAAGATATTCTCGAGTTTTCAGAAAAAATTTCACATGGTGACGAGGCATTTGGCTACCTTAAGAGAGTCATAGTACCCCTGCCTGCTGCTCCCACTTTTCTAAGCCCTTTCTCTCTATCATTCTTGCTATGGCTGTCCTACAGAACCGATGTGCCACTATATGTCCACGTCAACGTCGTCTCTGTTACTCCCACTACGAGTCTCTCGATTTAGCAAATGAACCTCGCCGGATGACGAGGCATTTGGCTACCTTAAGAGAGTCATAGTTACTGCAGCCAGCTGCTCCCCCTTCTTTGAATCTTTCCTCTCTTTAATTCGTACCTTGGTGTCCTGCAGAAGCGATACGCCACCACCTGTCCATGTTACCGTTGTCTGAGTTACCTCAACAACGATTTCCTCGAGTTTTCAAATAAATTTCGCCGAGTGACGAGTCATTTGGCTACCTTAAGAGAGTCATAGTTACTGTTGCCAGCTGCTCGACCTACCTTCTTTCTTTCCACTCTTTAATTATTACTGTGGTCAGTCCTGCAGGAGCAATATGCCACTACATGTATACCTTAACGTTGTCTCAGCTACCTTATCGAAGAAATTCTCGAGTTTTCAAAAAAAATTTCACATGGTGACGGGGCATTTGGCTACCTTAAGAGAGTCATAGTACCCCTGCCTGCTGCTCCCACTTTTCTAAGCCCTTTCTCTCTATCATTCTTGCTATGGCTGTCCTACAGAACCAATGTGCCACTATATGTCCACGTCAACGTCGTCTCTGTTACTCCCACTACGAGTCTCTCGATTTAGCAAATGAACCTCACCGGATGACGAGGCATTTGGCTACCTTAAGAGAGTCATAGTTACTGCAGCCAGCTGCTCCCCCTTCTTTGAACCTTTCCTCTCTTTAATTCGTACCTTGGTGTCCTGCAGAAGCGATACGCCACCACCTGTCCATGTTACCGTTGTCTGAGTTACTTCAACGACGATTTCCTCGAGTTTTCAAATAAATTTCGCCGAGTGACGAGGCATTTTTCACCCTTAAGAGAGTCATAGTTACTGTTGCCAGCTGCTCGACCTACTTTCTTTCTTTCCACTCATTAATTATTACTGTGGTCAGTCCTGCAGGAGCAATATGCCACTACATGTATACCTTAACGATGTCTGAGACATCTTAACGAAGATATTCTCGAGTTTTCAGAAAAAATTTCACATGGTGACGAGGCATTTGGCTACCTTAAGAGAGTCATAGTACCCCTGCCAGCTGCTCCCACTTTTCTAAGCCCTTTCTCTCTATCATTCTTGCTATGGCTGTCCTACAGAACCGATGTGCCACTATATGTCCACGTCAACGTCGTCTCTGTTACTCCCACTACGAGTCTCTCGAGTTAGCAAATGTACCTCGCCGGATGACGAGGCATTTGGCTACCTTATAAGCGTCATAGTTACTGCAGCCAGCTGCTCCCCCTTCTTTGAATCTTTCCTCCCTTTAAATCGTACAGTGGTCAGTCCTGCAGAAGCGATACGCCACCACCTGTCCATGTTACCGTTGTCTGAGTTACCTCAACAACGATTTCCTCGAGTTTTCAAATAAATTTCGCCGAGTGACGAGGCATTTGGCTACCTTAAGAGAGTCATAGTTACTGTTGCCAGCTGCTCGACCTACCTTCTTTCTTTCCACTCTTTAATTATTACTGTGGTCAGTCCTGCAGGAGCAATATGCCACTACATGTAAACCTTAACGTTGTCTGAGCTACCTTATCGAAGATATCCTCGAGTTTTCAACAAAAATTTTACATGGTGACAATTCATTTGGCTACCTTAAGAGAGTCATAGTACTCCTGCCTGCTGCTCCCACTTTTCTAAGCCCATTCTCTCTATCATTCTTGCTATGGCCTGTCCTACGGAACCGATGTGCCACTATATGTCCACGTTAACGTCGTCTCTGTTACTCCCACTACGAGTCTCTAGAGTTAGCAAATGTACCTCGCCGGATGACGAGGTATTTGGCTGCCTTATAAGCGTCATAGTTACTGCAGCCAGCTGCTCCCCCTTCTTTGAATCTTTCCTCCCTTTAAATCGTACTGTGGTCAGTCCTGCAGAAGCGATACGCCACCACCTGTCCATGTTACCGTTGTCTGAGTTACTTCAACGACGATTTCCTCGAGTTTTCAAATAAATTTCGCCAAGTGACGAGGCATTTGGCTACCTTAAGAGAGTCATAGTTACTGTTGCCAGCTGCTCGACCTACTTTCTTTCTTTCCACTCATTAATTATTACTGTGGTCAGTCCTGCAGGAGCAATATGCCACTACATGTATACCTTAACGATGTCTGAGCTACCTTAACGAAGATATTCTCGAGTTTTCAGAAAAAATTTCACATGGTGACGAGGCATTTGGCTACCTTAAGAGAGTCATAGTACCCCTGCCTGCTGCTCCCACTTTTCTAAGCCCTTTCTCTCTATCATTCTTGCTATGGCTGTCCTACAGAACCGATGTGCCACTATATGTCCACGTCAACGTCGTCTCTGTTACTCCCACTACGAGTCTCTCGATTTAGCAAATGAACCTCGCCGGATGACGAGGCATTTGGCTACCTTAAGAGAGTCATAGTTACTGCAGCCAGCTGCTCCCCCTTCTTTGAATCTTTCCTCTCTTTAATTCGTACCTTGGTGTCCTGCAGAAGCGATACGCCACCACCTGTCCATGTTACCGTTGTCTGAGTTACCTCAACAACGATTTCCTCGAGTTTTCAAATAAATTTCGCCGAGTGACGAGGCATTTGGCTACCTTAAGAGAGTCATAGTTACTGTTGCCAGCTGCTCGACCTACCTTCTTTCTTTCCACTCTTTAATTATTACTGTGGTCAGTCCTGCAGGAGCAATATGCCACTACATGTATACCTTAACGTTGTCTCAGCTACCTTATCGAAGAAATTCTCGAGTTTTCAAAAAAAATTTCACATGGTGACGGGGCATTTGGCTACCTTAAGAGAGTCATAGTACCCCTGCCTGCTGCTCCCACTTTTCTAAGCCCTTTCTCTCTATCATTCTTGCTATGGCTGTCCTACAGAACCGATGTGCCACTATATGTCCACGTCAACGTCGTCTCTGTTACTCCCACTACGAGTCTCTCGATTTAGCAAATGAACCTCGCCGGATGACGAGGCATTTGGCTACCTTAAGAGAGTCATAGTTACTGCAGCCAGCTGCTCCCCCTTCTTTGAACCTTTCCTCTCTTTAATTCGTACCTTGGTGTCCTGCAGAAGCGATACGCCACCACCTGTCCATGTTACCGTTGTCTGAGTTACTTCAACGACGATTTCCTCGAGTTTTCAAATAAATTTCGCCGAGTGACGAGGCATTTTTCACCCTTAAGAGAGTCATAGTTACTGTTGCCAGCTGCTCGACCTACTTTCTTTCTTTCCACTCATTAATTATTACTGTGGTCAGTCCTGCAGGAGCAATATGCCACTACATGTATACCTTAACGATGTCTGAGCTACCTTAACGAAGATATTCTCGAGTTTTCAGAAAAAATTTCACATGGTGACGACGCATTTGGCTACCTTAAGAGAGTCATAGTACCCCTGCCTGCTGCTCCCACTTTTCTAAGCCCTTTCTCTCTATCATTCTTGCTATGGCTGTCCTACAGAACCGATGTGCCACTATATGTCCACGTCAACGTCGTCTCTGTTACTCCCACTACGAGTCTCTCGATTTAGCAAATGAACCTCGCCGGATGACGAGGCATTTGGCTACCTTAAGAGAGTCATAGTTACTGCAGCCAACTGCTCCCCCTTCTTTGAATCTTTCCTCTCTTTAATTCGTACCTTGGTGTCCTGCAGAAGCGATACGCCACCACCTGTCCATGTTACCGTTGTCTGAGTTACTTCAACGACGATTTCCTCGAGTTTTCAAATAAATTTCGCCGAGTGACGAGGCATTTTTCACCCTTAAGAGAGTCATAGTTACTGTTGCCAGCTGCTCGACCTACTTTCTTTCTTTCCACTCATTAATTATTACTGTGGTCAGTCCTGCAGGAGCAATATGCCACTACATGTATACCTTAACGATGTCTGAGACATCTTAACGAAGATATTCTCGAGTTTTCAGAAAAAATTTCACATGGTGACGAGGCATTTGGCTACCTTAAGAGAGTCATAGTACCCCTGCCTGCTGCTCCCACTTTTCTAAGCCCTTTCTCTCTATCATTCTTGCTATGGCTGTCCTACAGAACCGATGTGCCACTATATGTCCACGTCAACGTCGTCTCTGTTACTCCCACTACGAGTCTCTCGAGTTAGCAAATGTACCTCGCCGGATGACGAGGCATTTGGCTACCTTATAAGCGTCATAGTTACTGCAGCCAGCTGCTCCCCCTTCTTTGAATCTTTCCTCCCTTTAAATCGTACAGTGGTCAGTCCTGCAGAAGCGATACGCCACCACCTGTCCATGTTACCGTTGTCTGAGTTACCTCAACAACGATTTCCTCGAGTTTTCAAATAAATTTCGCCGAGTGACGAGGCATTTGGCTACCTTAAGAGAGTCATAGTTACTGTTGCCAGCTGCTCGACCTACCTTCTTTCTTTCCACTCTTTAATTATTACTGTGGTCAGTCCTGCAGGAGCAATATGCCACTACATGTAAACCTTAACGTTGTCTGAGCTACCTTATCGAAGATATCCTCGAGTTTTCAACAAAAATTTTACATGGTGACAATTCATTTGGCTACCTTAAGAGAGTCATAGTACTCCTGCCTGCTGCTCCCACTTTTCTAAGCCCATTCTCTCTATCATTCTTGCTATGGCCTGTCCTACGGAACCGATGTGCCACTATATGTCCACGTTAACGTCGTCTCTGTTACTCCCACTACGAGTCTCTAGAGTTAGCAAATGTACCTCGCCGGATGACGAGGTATTTGGCTGCCTTATAAGCGTCATAGTTACTGCAGCCAGCTGCTCCCCCTTCTTTGAATCTTTCCTCCCTTTAAATCGTACTGTGGTCAGTCCTGCAGAAGCGATACGCCACCACCTGTCCATGTTACCGTTGTCTGAGTTACTTCAACGACGATTTCCTCGAGTTTTCAAATAAATTTCGCCGAGTGACGAGGCATTTTTCACCCTTAAGAGAGTCATAGTTACTGTTGCCAGCTGCTCGACCTACTTTCTTTCTTTCCACTCATTAATTATTACTGTGGTCAGTCCTGCAGGAGCAATATGCCACTACATGTATACCTTAACGATGTCTGAGCTACCTTAACGAAGATATTCTCGAGTTTTCAGAAAAAATTTCACATGGTGACGAGGCATTTGGCTACCTTAAGAGAGTCATAGTACCCCTGCCTGCTGCTCCCACTTTTCTAAGCCCTTTCTCTCTATCATTCTTGCTATGGCTGTCCTACAGAACCGATGTGCCACTATATGTCCACGTCAACGTCGTCTCTGTTACTCCCACTACGAGTCTCTCGATTTAGCAAATGAACCTCGCCGGATGACGAGGCATTTGGCTACCTTAAGAGAGTCATAGTTACTGCAGCCAGCTGCTCCCCCTTCTTTGAATCTTTCCTCTCTTTAATTCGTACCTTGGTGTCCTGCAGAAGCGATACGCCACCACCTGTCCATGTTACCGTTGTCTGAGTTACCTCAACAACGATTTCCTCGAGTTTTCAAATAAATTTCGCCGAGTGACGAGTCATTTGGCTACCTTAAGAGAGTCATAGTTACTGTTGCCAGCTGCTCGACCTACCTTCTTTCTTTCCACTCTTTAATTATTACTGTGGTCAGTCCTGCAGGAGCAATATGCCACTACATGTATACCTTAACGTTGTCTCAGCTACCATATCGAAGAAATTCTCGAGTTTTCAAAAAAAATTTCACATGGTGACGGGGCATTTGGCTACCTTAAGAGAGTCATAGTACCCCTGCCTGCTGCTCCCACTTTTCTAAGCCCTTTCTCTCTATCATTCTTGCTATGGCTGTCCTACAGAACCGATGTGCCACTATATGTCCACGTCAACGTCGTCTCTGTTACTCCCACTACGAGTCTCTCGATTTAGCAAATGAACCTCGCCGGATGACGAGGCATTTGGCTACATTAAGAGAGTCATAGTTACTGCAGCCAGCTGCTCCCCCTTCTTTGAACCTTTCCTCTCTTTAATTCGTACCTTGGTGTCCTGCAGAAGCGATACGCCACCACCTGTCCATGTTACCGTTGTCTGAGTTACTTCAACGACGATTTCCTCGAGTTTTCAAATAAATTTCGCCGAGTGACGAGGCATTTTTCACCCTTAAGAGAGTCATAGTTACTGTTGCCAGCTGCTCGACCTACTTTCTTTCTTTCCACTCATTAATTATTACTGTGGTCAGTCCTGCAGGAGCAATATGCCACTACATGTATACCTTAACGATGTCTGAGCTACCTTAACGAAGATATTCTCGAGTTTTCAGAAAAAATTTCACATGGTGACGAGGCATTTGGCTACCTTAAGAGAGTCATAGTACCCCTGCCTGCTGCTCCCACTTTTCTAAGCCCTTTCTCTCTATCATTCTTGCTATGGCTGTCCTACAGAACCGATGTGCCACTATATGTCCACGTCAACGTCGTCTCTGTTACTCCCACTACGAGTCTCTCGATTTAGCAAATGAACCTCGCCGGATGACGAGGCATTTGGCTACCTTAAGAGAGTCATAGTTACTGCAGCCAGCTGCTCCCCCTTCTTTGAATCTTTCCTCTCTTTAATTCGTACCTTGGTGTCCTGCAGAAGCGATACGCCACCACCTGTCCATGTTACCGTTGTCTGAGTTACCTCAACAACGATTTCCTCGAGTTTTCAAATAAATTTCGCCGAGTGACGAGTCATTTGGCTACCTTAAGAGAGTCATAGTTACTGTTGCCAGCTGCTCGACCTACCTTCTTTCTTTCCACTCTTTAATTATTACTGTGGTCAGTCCTGCAGGAGCAATATGCCACTACATGTATACCTTAACGTTGTCTCAGCTACCTTATCGAAGAAATTCTCGAGTTTTCAAAAAAAATTTCACATGGTGACGGGGCATTTGGCTACCTTAAGAGAGTCATAGTACCCCTGCCTGCTGCTCCCACTTTTCTAAGCCCTTTCTCTCTATCATTCTTGCTATGGCTGTCCTACAGAACCGATGTGCCACTATATGTCCACGTCAACGTCGTCTCTGTTACTCCCACTACGAGTCTCTCGATTTAGCAAATGAACCTCGCCGGATGACGAGGCATTTGGCTACCTTAAGAGAGTCATAGTTACTGCAGCCAGCTGCTCCCCCTTCTTTGAACCTTTCCTCTCTTTAATTCGTACCTTGGTGTCCTGCAGAAGCGATACGCCACCACCTGTCCATGTTACCGTTGTCTGAGTTACTTCAACGACGATTTCCTCGAGTTTTCAAATAAATTTCGCCGAGTGACGAGGCATTTTTCACCCTTAAGAGAGTCATAGTTACTGTTGCCAGCTGCTCGACCTACTTTCTTTCTTTCCACTCATTAATTATTACTGTGGTCAGTCCTGCAGGAGCAATATGCCACTACATGTATACCTTAACGATGTCTGAGACATCTTAACGAAGATATTCTCGAGTTTTCAGAAAAAATTTCACATGGTGACGAGGCATTTGGCTACCTTAAGAGAGTCATAGTACCCCTGCCAGCTGCTCCCACTTTTCTAAGCCCTTTCTCTCTATCATTCTTGCTATGGCTGTCCTACAGAACCGATGTGCCACTATATGTCCACGTCAACGTCGTCTCTGTTACTCCCACTACGAGTCTCTCGAGTTAGCAAATGTACCTCGCCGGATGACGAGGCATTTGGCTACCTTATAAGCGTCATAGTTACTGCAGCCAGCTGCTCCCCCTTCTTTGAATCTTTCCTCCCTTTAAATCGTACAGTGGTCAGTCCTGCAGAAGCGATACGCCACCACCTGTCCATGTTACCGTTGTCTGAGTTACCTCAACAACGATTTCCTCGAGTTTTCAAATAAATTTCGCCGAGTGACGAGGCATTTGGCTACCTTAAGAGAGTCATAGTTACTGTTGCCAGCTGCTCGACCTACCTTCTTTCTTTCCACTCTTTAATTATTACTGTGGTCAGTCCTGCAGGAGCAATATGCCACTACATGTAAACCTTAACGTTGTCTGAGCTACCTTATCGAAGATATCCTCGAGTTTTCAACAAAAATTTTACATGGTGACAATTCATTTGGCTACCTTAAGAGAGTCATAGTACTCCTGCCTGCTGCTCCCACTTTTCTAAGCCCATTCTCTCTATCATTCTTGCTATGGCCTGTCCTACGGAACCGATGTGCCACTATATGTCCACGTTAACGTCGTCTCTGTTACTCCCACTACGAGTCTCTAGAGTTAGCAAATGTACCTCGCCGGATGACGAGGTATTTGGCTGCCTTATAAGCGTCATAGTTACTGCAGCCAGCTGCTCCCCCTTCTTTGAATCTTTCCTCCCTTTAAATCGTACTGTGGTCAGTCCTGCAGAAGCGATACGCCACCACCTGTCCATGTTACCGTTGTCTGAGTTACTTCAACGACGATTTCCTCGAGTTTTCAAATAAATTTCGCCGAGTGACGAGGCATTTTTCACCCTTAAGAGAGTCATAGTTACTGTTGCCAGCTGCTCGACCTACTTTCTTTCTTTCCACTCATTAATTATTACTGTGGTCAGTCCTGCAGGAGCAATATGCCACTACATGTATACCTTAACGATGTCTGAGCTACCTTAACGAAGATATTCTCGAGTTTTCAGAAAAAATTTCACATGGTGACGAGGCATTTGGCTACCTTAAGAGAGTCATAGTACCCCTGCCTGCTGCTCCCACTTTTCTAAGCCCTTTCTCTCTATCATTCTTGCTATGGCTGTCCTACAGAACCGATGTGCCACTATATGTCCACGTCAACGTCGTCTCTGTTACTCCCACTACGAGTCTCTCGATTTAGCAAATGAACCTCGCCGGATGACGAGGCATTTGGCTACCTTAAGAGAGTCATAGTTACTGCAGCCAGCTGCTCCCCCTTCTTTGAATCTTTCCTCTCTTTAATTCGTACCTTGGTGTCCTGCAGAAGCGATACGCCACCACCTGTCCATGTTACCGTTGTCTGAGTTACCTCAACAACGATTTCCTCGAGTTTTCAAATAAATTTCGCCGAGTGACGAGGCATTTGGCTACCTTAAGAGAGTCATAGTTACTGTTGCCAGCTGCTCGACCTACCTTCTTTCTTTCCACTCTTTAATTATTACTGTGGTCAGTCCTGCAGGAGCAATATGCCACTACATGTATACCTTAACGTTGTCTCAGCTACCTTATCGAAGAAATTCTCGAGTTTTCAAAAAAAATTTCACATGGTGACGGGGCATTTGGCTACCTTAAGAGAGTCATAGTACCCCTGCCTGCTGCTCCCACTTTTCTAAGCCCTTTCTCTCTATCATTCTTGCTATGGCTGTCCTACAGAACCGATGTGCCACTATATGTCCACGTCAACGTCGTCTCTGTTACTCCCACTACGAGTCTCTCGATTTAGCAAATGAACCTCGCCGGATGACGAGGCATTTGGCTACCTTAAGAGAGTCATAGTTACTGCAGCCAGCTGCTCCCCCTTCTTTGAACCTTTCCTCTCTTTAATTCGTACCTTGGTGTCCTGCAGAAGCGATACGCCACCACCTGTCCATGTTACCGTTGTCTGAGTTACCTCAACAACGATTTCCTCGAGTTTTCAAATAAATTTCGCCGAGTGACGAGGCATTTGGCTACCTTAAGAGAGTCATAGTTACTGTTGCCAGCTGCTCGACCTACCTTCTTTCTTTCCACTCTTTAATTATTACTGTGGTCAGTCCTGCAGGAGCAATATGCCACTACATGTAAACCTTAACGTTGTCTGAGCTACCTTATCGAAGATATCCTCGAGTTTTCAACAAAAATTTTACATGGTGACAATTCATTTGGCTACCTTAAGAGAGTCATAGTACTCCTGCCTGCTGCTCCCACTTTTCTAAGCCCATTCTCTCTATCATTCTTGCTATGGCCTGTCCTACGGAACCGATGTGCCACTATATGTCCACGTTAACGTCGTCTCTGTTACTCCCACTACGAGTCTCTCGAGTTAGCAAATGTACCTCGCCGGATGACGGGGCATTTGGCTACCTTAAGAGCGTCATAGTTACTGCAGCCAGCTGCTCCCCCTTCTTTGAATGTTTCCTGTCTTTAATGCGTACTGTGGGCAGTCCTGCAGAAGCGATATGCCACCACCTGTCCATGTTACCGTTGTCTGAGTAACCTCAACAACGATTTCCTCGAGTTTTCAAATAAATTTCGCCGAGTGACGAGGCATTTGGCTACCTTAAGAGAGTCATAGTTACTGTTGCCAGCTGCTCGACCTACTTTCTTTCTTTCCACTCTTTAATTATTACTGTGGTCAGTCCTGCAGGAGCAATAAGCCACTACATGTAAACCTTAACGTTGTCTGAGCTACCTTACCGAAGATATCCTCGAGTTTTCAAAAAAAAATGTCACATGTTGACGAAACATTTAACTACCTTAAGAGAGTCTTAGTACTCCTGCCTGCTGCTCCCACTTTTCTAAGCCCATTCTCTCTATCATTCTTGCTATGGCCTGTCCTACGGAACCGATGTGCCACTATATGTCCACGTTAACGTCGTCACTGTTATTCCCACTACGAGTCTCTCGAGTTAGCAAATGTACCTCGCCGGATGACGAGCCATTTGACTACCTTAAGAGAGTCATAGTTACTGCAGCCAGCTGCTCCCCCGTCTTTGAATCTTTCCTCTCTTTAATTCCTGCAGAAGCGATACGCCACCACCTATCCATGTTACCGTTGTCTGAGTTACTTCAACGACGATTTCCTCGAGTTTTCAAATAAATTTCGCCGAGTGACGAGGCATTTGGCTACCTTAAGAGAGTCATAGTTACTGTTGCCAGCTGCTCGACCTACCTTCTTTCTTTCCACTCTTTAATTGTTACTGTGGTCAGTCCTGCAGGAGAAATATGCCACTACATGTAAACCTTAACGTTGTCTGAGCTACCTTATCGAAGATATCCTCGAGTTTTCAACAAAAATTTTACATGGTGACAATTCATTTGGCTACCTTAAGAGAGTCATAGTACTCCTGCCTGCTGCTCCCACTTTTCTAAGCCCATTCTCTCTATCATTCTTGCTATGGCCTGTCCTACGGAACCGATGTGCCACTATATGTCCACGTTAACGTCGTCTCTGTTACTCCCACTACGAGTCTCTAGAGTTAGCAAATGTACCTCGCCGGATGACGAGGTATTTGGCTGCCTTATAAGCGTCATAGTTACTGCAGCCAGCTGCTCCCCCTTCTTTGAATCTTTCCTCCCTTTAAATCGTACTGTGGTCAGTCCTGCAGAAGCGATACGCCACCACCTGTCCATGTTACCGTTGTCTGAGTTACTTCAACGACGATTTCCTCGAGTTTTCAAATAAATTTCGCCGAGTGACGAGGCATTTTTCACCCTTAAGAGAGTCATAGTTACTGTTGCCAGCTGCTCAACCTACTTTCTTTCTTTCCACTCATTAATTATTACTGTAGTCAGTCCTGCAGGAGCAATATGCCACTACATGTATACCTTAACGATGTCTGAGCTACCTTAACGAAGATATTCTCGAGTTTTCAGAAAAAATTTCACATGGTGACGAGGCATTTGGCTACCTTAAGAGAGTCATAGTACCCCTGCCTGCTGCTCCCACTTTTCTAAGCCCTTTCTCTCTATCATTCTTGCTATGGCTGTCCTACAGAACCGATGTGCCACTATATGTCCACGTCAACGTCGTCTCTGTTACTCCCACTACGAGTCTCTCGATTTAGCAAATGAACCTCGCCGGATGACGAGGCATTTGGCTACCTTAAGAGAGTCATAGTTACTGCAGCCAGCTGCTCCCCCTTCTTTGAACTTTCCTCTCTTTAATTCGTACCTTGGTGTCCTGCAGAAGCGATACGCCACCACCTGTCCATGTTACCGTTGTCTGAGTTACCTCAACAACGATTTCCTCGAGTTTTCAAATAAATTTCGCCGAGTGACGAGGCATTTGGCTACCTTAAGAGAGTCATAGTTACTGTTGCCAGCTGCTCGACCTACCTCCATTCTTTCCACTCTTTAATTATTACTGTGGTCAGTCCTGCAGGAGCAATATGCCACTACATGTATACCTTAACGTTGTCTCAGCTACCTTATCGAAGAAATTCTTGAGTTTTCAAAAAAAATTTCACATGGTGACGGGGCATTTGGCTACCTTAAGAGAGTCATAGTACCCCTGCCTGCTGCTCCCACTTTTCTAAGCCCTTTCTCTCTATCATTCTTGCTATGGCTGTCCTACAGAACCGATGTGCCACTATATGTCCACGTCAACGTCGTCTCTGTTACTCCCACTACGAGTCTCTCGAGTTAGCAAATGTACCTCGCCGGATGACGAGGCATTTGGCTACCTTATAAGCGTCATAGTTACTGCAGCCAGCTGCTCCCCCTTCTTTGAATCTTTCCTCCCTTTAAATCGTACTGTGGTCAGTCCTGCAGAAGCGATACGCCACCACCTGTCCATGTTACCGTTGTCTGAGTAACCTCAACAACGATTTCCTCGAGTTTTCAAATAAATTTCGCCGAGTGACGAGGCATTTGGCTACCTTAAGAGAGTCATAGTTACTGTTGCCAGCTGCTCGACCTACCTTCTTTCTTTCCACTCTTTAATTATTACTGTGGTCAGTCCTGCAGGAGCAATATGCCACTACATGTAAACCTTAACGTTGTCTGAGCTACCTTATCGAAGATATCCTCGAGTTTTCAACAAAAATTTTACATGGTGACAATTCATTTGGCTACCTTAAGAGAGTCATAGTACTCCTGCCTGCTGCTCCCACTTTTCTAAGCCCATTCTCTCTATCATTCTTGCTATGGCCTGTCCTACGGAACCGATGTGCCACTATATGTCCACGTTAACGTCGTCTCTGTTACTCCCACTACGAGTCTCTCGAGTTAGCAAATGTACCTCGCCGGATGACGGGGCATTTGGCTACCTTAAGAGCGTCATAGTTACTGCAGCCAGCTGCTCCCCCTTCTTTGAATGTTTCCTGTCTTTAATGCGTACTGTGGGCAGTCCTGCAGAAGCGATATGCCACCACCTGTCCATGTTACCGTTGTCTGAGTAACCTCAACAACGATTTCCTCGAGTTTTCAAATAAATTTCGCCGAGTGACGAGGCATTTGGCTACCTTAAGAGAGTCATAGTTACTGTTGCCAGCTGCTCGACCTACTTTCTTTCTTTCCACTCTTTAATTATTACTGTGGTCAGTCCTGCAGGAGCAATAAGCCACTACATGTAAACCTTAACGTTGTCTGAGCTACCTTACCGAAGATATCCTCGAGTTTTCAAAAAAAAATGTCACATGTTGACGAAACATTTAACTACCTTAAGAGAGTCATAGTACTCCTGCCTGCTGCTCCCACTTTTCTAAGCCCATTCTCTCTATCATTCTTGCTATGGCCTGTCCTACGGAACCGATGTGCCACTATATGTCCACGTTAACGTCGTCACTGTTATTCCCACTACGAGTCTCTCGAGTTAGCAAATGTACCTCGCCGGATGACGAGCCATTTGACTACCTTAAGAGAGTCATAGTTACTGCAGCCAGCTGCTCCCCCGTCTTTGAATCTTTCCTCTCTTTAATTCGTACTGTGGTGTCCTGCAGAGCCGATACGCCACCACCTATTAATGTTACCGTTGTCTGAGTTACTTCAACGACGATTTCCTCGAGTTTTCAAATAAATTTCGCCGAGTGACGAGGCATCTGGCTACCTTAAGAGAGTCATAGTTACTGCTGCCAGCTGCTCGACCTACTTTCTTTCTTTCCACTCTTTAATTATTACTGTGGTCAGTCCTGCAGGAGCAATATGCCACTACATGTAAACCTTAACGTTGTCTGAGCTACCTTAACGAAAATATCCTCGAGTTTTCAAAAAAAATTTTAAATGGTGACGAGGCATTTGGCTACCTTAAGGGAGTTATAGTACCCCTGCCTGCTGCTCCCACTTTTCTAAGCCCTTTCTCTCTATCATTCTTGCTATGGCTGTCATACAGAACCGATGTGCCACTATACGTCCACGTCAACGTCGTCTCTGTTACTCCCACTACGAGTCTCTAGAGTTAGCAAATGTACCTCGCCGGATGACGAGGTATTTGGCTGCCTTATAAGCGTCATAGTTACTGCAGCCAGCTGCTCCCCCTTCTTTGAATCTTTCCTCCCTTTAAATCGTACTGTGGTCAGTCCTGCAGAAGCGATACGCCACCACCTGTCCATGTTACCGTTGTCTGAGTTACTTCAACGACGATTTCCTCGAGTTTTCAAATAAATTTCGCCGAGTGACGAGGCATTTTTCACCCTTAAGAGAGTCATAGTTACTGTTGCCAGCTGCTCGACCTACTTTCTTTCTTTCCACTCATTAATTATTACTGTGGTCAGTCCTGCAGGAGCAATATGGCACTACATGTATACCTTAACGATGTCTGAGCTACCTTAACGAAGATATTCTCGAGTTTTCAGAAAAATTTTCACATGGTGACGAGGCATTTGGCTACCTTAAGAGAGTCATAGTACCCCTGCCTGCTGCTCCCACTTTTCTAAGCCCTTTCTCTCTATCATTCTTGCTATGGCTGTCCTACAGAACCGATGTGCCACTATATGTCCACGTCAACGTCGTCTCTGTTACTCCCACTACGAGTCTCTCGATTTAGCAAATGAACCTCGCCGGATGACGAGGCATTTGGCTACCTTAAGAGAGTCATAGTTACTGCAGCCAGCTGCTCCCCCTTCTTTGAATCTTTCCTCTCTTTAATTCGTACCTTGGTGTCCTGCAGAAGCGATACGCCACCACCTGTCCATGTTACCGTTGTCTGAGTTACCTCAACAACGATTTCCTCGAGTTTTCAAATAAATTTCGCCGAGTGACGAGGCATTTGGCTACCTTAAGAGAGTCATAGTTACTGTTGCCAGCTGCTCGACCTACCTCCTTTCTTTCCACTCTTTAATTATTACTGTGGTCAGTCCTGCAGGAGCAATATGCCACTACATGTATACCTTAACGTTGTCTCAGCTACCTTATCGAAGAAATTCTCGAGTTTTCAAAAAAAATTTCACATGGTGACGGGGCATTTGCCTACCTTAAGAGAGTCATAGTACCCCTGCCTGCTGCTCCCACTTTTCTAAGCCCTGTCTCTCTATCATTCTTGCTATGGCTGTCCTACAGAACCGATGTGCCACTATATGTCCACGTCAACGTCGTCTCTGTTACTCCCACTACGAGTCTCTCGAGTTAGCAAATGTACCTCGCCGGATGACGGGGCATTTGGCTACCTTAAGAGCGTCATAGTTACTGCAGCCAGCTGCTCCCCCTTCTTTGAATGTTTCCTGTCTTTAATGCGTACTGTGGGCAGTCCTGCAGAAGCGATATGCCACCACCTGTCCATGTTACCGTCGTCTGAGTAACCTCAACAACGATTTCCTCGAGTTTTCAAATAAATTTCGCCGAGTGACGAGGCATTTGGCTACCTTAAGAGAGTCATAGTTACTGTTGCCAGCTGCTCGACCTACTTTCTTTCTTTCCACTCTTTAATTATTACTGTGGTCAGTCCTGCAGGAGCAATAAGCCACTACATGTAAACCTTAACGTTGTCTGAGCTACCTTACCGAAGATATCCTCGAGTTTTCAAAAAAAAATGTCACATGTTGACGAAACGTTTAACTACCTTAAGAGAGTCATAGTACTCCTGCCTGCTGCTCCCACTTTTCTAAGCCCATTCTCTCTATCATTCTTGCTATGGCCTGTCCTACGGAACCGATGTGCCACTATATGTCCACGTTAACGTCGTCACTGTTATTCCCACTACGAGTCTCTCGAGTTAGCAAATGTACCTCGCCGGATGACGAGCCATTTGACTACCTTAAGAGAGTCATAGTTACTGCAGCCAGCTGCTCCCCCGTCTTTGAATCTTTCCTCTCTTTAATTCGTACTGTGGTGTCCTGCAGAGCCGATACGCCACCACCTATCCATGTTACCGTTGTCTGAGTTACTTCAACGACGATTTCCTCGAGTTTTCAAATAAATTTCGCCGAGTGACGAGGCATCTGGCTACCTTAAGAGAGTCATAGTTACTGTTGCCAGCTGCTCGACCTACTTTCTTTCTTTCCACTCTTTAATTATTACTGTGGTCAGTCCTGCAGGAGCAATATGCCACTACATGTAAACCTTAACGTTGTCTGAGCTACCTTAACGAAAATATCCTCGAGTTTTCAAAAAAAATTTTAAATGGTGACGAGGCATTTGGCTACCTTAAGGGAGTTATAGTACCCCTGCCTGCTGCTCCCACTTTTCTAAGCCCTTTCTCTCTATCATTCTTGCTATGGCTGTCATACAGAACCGATGTGCCACTATACGTCCACGTCAACGTCGTCTCTGTTACTCCCACTACGAGTCTCTAGAGTTAGCAAATGTACCTCGCCGGATGACGAGGTATTTGGCTGCCTTATAAGCGTCATAGTTACTGCAGCCAGCTGCTCCCCCTTCTTTGAATCTTTCCTCCCTTTAAATCGTACTGTGGTCAGTCCTGCAGAAGCGATACGCCACCACCTGTCCATGTTACCGTTGTCTGAGTTACTTCAACGACGATTTCCTCGAGTTTTCAAATAAATTTCGCCGAGTGACGAGGCATTTTTCACCCTTAAGAGAGTCATAGTTACTGTTGCCAGCTGCTCGACCTACTTTCTTTCTTTCCACTCATTAATTATTACTGTGGTCAGTCCTGCAGGAGCAATATGGCACTACATGTATACCTTAACGATGTCTGAGCTACCTTAACGAAGATATTCTCGAGTTTTCAGAAAAAATTTCACATGGTGACGAGGCATTTGGCTACCTTAAGAGAGTCATAGTACCCCTGCCTGCTGCTCCCTCTTTTCTAAGCCCTTTCTCTCTATCATTCCTGCTATGGCTGTCCTACAGAACCGATGTGCCACTATATGTCCACGTCAACGTCGTCTCTGTTACTCCCACTACGAGTCTCTCGATTTAGCAAATGAACCTCGCCGGATGACGAGGCATTTGGCTACCTTAAGAGAGTCATAGTTACTGCAGCCAGCTGCTCCCCCTTCTTTGAATCTTTCCTCTCTTTAATTCGTACCTTGGTGTCCTGCAGAAGCGATACGCCACCACCTGTCCATGTTACCGTTGTCTGAGTTACCTCAACAACGATTTCCTCGAGTTTTCAAATAAATTTCGCCGAGTGACGAGGCATTTGGCTACCTTAAGAGAGTCATAGTTACTGTTGCCAGCTGCTCGACCTACCTCCTTTCTTTCCACTCTTTAATTATTACTGTGGTCAGTCCTGCAGGAGCAATATGCCACTACATGTATACCTTAACGTTGTCTCAGCTACCTTATCGAAGAAATTCTCGAGTTTTCAAAAAAAATTTCACATGGTGACGGGGCATTTGGCTACCTTAAGAGAGTCATAGTACCCCTGCCTGCTGCTCCCACTTTTCTAAGCCCTGTCTCTCTATCATTCTTGCTATGGCTGTCCTACAGAACCGATGTGCCACTATACGTCCACGTCAACGTCGTCTCTGTTACTCCCACTACGAGTCTCTCGAGTTAGCAAATGTACCTCGCCGGATGACGAGGCATTTGGCTACCTTATAAGCGTCATAGTTACTGCAGCCAGCTGCTCCCCCTTCTTTGAATCTTTCCTCCCTTTAAATCGTACTGTGGTGTCCTGCAGAGCCGATACGCCACCACCTATCCATGTTACCGTTGTCTGAGTTACTTCAACGACGATTTCCTCGAGTTTTCAAATAAATTTCGCCGAGTGACGAGGCATCTGGCTACCTTAAGAGAGTCATAGTTACTGTTGCCAGCTGCTCGACCTACTTTCTTTCTTTCCACTCTTTAATTATTACTGTGGTCAGTCCTGCAGGAGCAATATGCCACTACATGTAAACCTTAACGTTGTCTGAGCTACCTTAACGAAAATATCCTCGAGTTTTCAAAAAAAATTTTAAATGGTGACGAGGCATTTGGCTACCTTAAGGGAGTTATAGTACCCCTGCCTGCTGCTCCCACTTTTCTAAGCCCTTTCTCTCTATCATTCTTGCTATGGCTGTCATACAGAACCGATGTGCCACTATACGTCCACGTCAACGTCGTCTCTGTTACTCCCACTACGAGTCTCTAGAGTTAGCAAATGTACCTCGCCGGATGACGAGGTATTTGGCTGCCTTATAAGCGTCATAGTTACTGCAGCCAGCTGCTCCCCCTTCTTTGAATCTTTCCTCCCTTTAAATCGTACTGTGGTCAGTCCTGCAGAAGCGATACGCCACCACCTGTCCATGTTACCGTTGTCTGAGTTACTTCAACGACGATTTCCTCGAGTTTTCAAATAAATTTCGCCGAGTGACGAGGCATTTTTCACCCTTAAGAGAGTCATAGTTACTGTTGCCAGCTGCTCGACCTACTTTCTTTCTTTCCACTCATTAATTATTACTGTGGTCAGTCCTGCAGGAGCAATATGGCACTACATGTATACCTTAACGATGTCTGAGCTACCTTAACGAAGATATTCTCGAGTTTTCAGAAAAAATTTCACATGGTGACGAGGCATTTGGCTACCTTAAGAGAGTCATAGTACCCCTGCCTGCTGCTCCCTCTTTTCTAAGCCCTTTCTCTCTATCATTCCTGCTATGGCTGTCCTACAGAACCGATGTGCCACTATATGTCCACGTCAACGTCGTCTCTGTTACTCCCACTACGAGTCTCTCGATTTAGCAAATGAACCTCGCCGGATGACGAGGCATTTGGCTACCTTAAGAGAGTCATAGTTACTGCAGCCAGCTGCTCCCCCTTCTTTGAATCTTTCCTCTCTTTAATTCGTACCTTGGTGTCCTGCAGAAGCGATACGCCACCACCTGTCCATGTTACCGTTGTCTGAGTTACCTCAACAACGATTTCCTCGAGTTTTCAAATAAATTTCGCCGAGTGACGAGGCATTTGGCTACCTTAAGAGAGTCATAGTTACTGTTGCCAGCTGCTCGACCTACCTCCTTTCTTTCCACTCTTTAATTATTACTGTGGTCAGTCCTGCAGGAGCAATATGCCACTACATGTATACCTTAACGTTGTCTCAGCTACCTTATCGAAGAAATTCTCGAGTTTTCAAAAAAAATTTCACATGGTGACGGGGCATTTGGCTACCTTAAGAGAGTCATAGTACCCCTGCCTGCTGCTCCCACTTTTCTAAGCCCTGTCTCTCTATCATTCTTGCTATGGCTGTCCTACAGAACCGATGTGCCACTATACGTCCACGTCAACGTCGTCTCTGTTACTCCCACTACGAGTCTCTCGAGTTAGCAAATGTACCTCGCCGGATGACGAGGCATTTGGCTACCTTATAAGCGTCATAGTTACTGCAGCCAGCTGCTCCCCCTTCTTTGAATCTTTCCTCCCTTTAAATCGTACTGTGGTCAGTCCTGCAGAAGCGATACGCCACCACCTGTCCATGTTACCGTTGTCTGAGTAACCTCAACAACGATTTCCTCGAGTTTTCAAATAAATTTCGCCGAGTGACGAGGCATTTGGCTACCTTAAGAGAGTCATAGTTACTGTTGCCAGCTGCTCGACCTACCTTCTTTCTTTCCACTCTTTAATTATTACTGTGGTCAGTCCTGCAGGAGCAATATGCCACTACATGTAAACCTTAACGTTGTCTGAGCTACCTTATCGAAGATATCCTCGAGTTTTCAACAAAAATTTTACATGGTGATAATTCATTTGGCTACCTTAAGAGAGTCATAGTACTCCTGCCTGCTGCTCCCACTTTTCTAAGCCCATTCTCTCTATCATTCTTGCTATGGCCTGTCCTACGGAACCGATGTGCCACTATATGTCCACGTTAACGTCGTCACTGTTATTCCCACTACGAGTCTCTCGAGTTAGCAAATGTACCTCGCCGGATGACGAGCCATTTGACTACCTTAAGAGAGTCATAGTTACTGCAGCCAGCTGCTCCCCCGTCTTTGAATCTTTCCTCTCTTTAATTCGTACTGTGGTGTCCTGCAGAAGCGATACGCCACCACCTATCCATGTTACCGTTGTCTGAGTTACTTCAACGACGATTTCCTCGACTTTTCAAATAAATTTCGCCGAGTGACGAGGCATCTGGCTACCTTAAGAGAGTCATAGTTACTGCTGCCAGCTGCTCGACCTACTTTCTTTCTTTCCACTCTTTAATTATTACTGTGGTCAGTCCTGCAGGAGCAATATGCCACTACATGTAAACCTTAACGTTGTCTGAGCTACCTTAACGAAAATATCCTCGAGTTTTCAAAAAAAATTTTAAATGGTGACGAGGCATTTGGCTACCTTAAGGGAGTTATAGTACCCCTGCCTGCTGCTCCCACTTTTCTAAGCCCTTTCTCTCTATCATTCTTGCTATGGCTGTCCTACAGAACCGATGTGCCACTATACGTCCACGTCAACGTCGTCTCTGTTACTCCCACTACGAGTCTCTAGAGTTAGCAAATGTACCTCGCCGGATGACGAGGTATTTGGCTGCCTTATAAGCGTCATAGTTACTGCAGCCAGCTGCTCCCCCTTCTTTGAATCTTTCCTCCCTTTAAATCGTACTGTGGTCAGTCCTGCAGAAGCGATACGCCACCACCTGTCCATGTTACCGTTGTCTGAGTTACCTCAACAACGATTTCCTCGAGTTTTCAAATAAATTTCGCCGAGTGACGAGGCATTTGGCTACCGTAAGAGAGTCATAGTTACTGTTGCCAGCTGCTCGACCTACCTCCTTTCTTTCCACTCTTTAATTATTACTGTGGTCAGTCCTGCAGGAGCAATATGCCACTACATGTATACCTTAACGTTGTCTCAGCTACCTTATCGAAGAAATTCTCGAGTTTTCAAAAAAAATTTCACATGGTGACGGGGCATTTGGCTACCTTAAGAGAGTCATAGTACCCCTGCCTGCTGCTCCCACTTTTCTAAGCCCTTTCTCTCTATCATTCTTGCTATGGCTGTCCTACAGAACCGATGTGCCACTATATGTCCACGTCAACGTCGTCTCTGTTACTCCCACTACGAGTCTCTCGAGTTAGCAAATGTACCTCGCCGGATGACGAGGCATTTGGCTACCTTATAAGCGTCATAGTTACTGCAGCCAGCTGCTCCCCCTTCTTTGAATCTTTCCTCCCTTTAAATCGTACTGTGGTCAGTCCTGCAGAAGCGATACGCCACCACCTGTCCATGTTACCGTTGTCTGAGTTACCTCAACAACGATTTCCTCGAGTTTTCAAATAAATTTCGCCGAGTGACGAGGCATTTGGCTACCTTAAGAGAGTCATAGTTACTGTTGCCAGCTGCTCGACCTACCTTCTTTCTTTCCACTCTTTAATTATTACTGTGGTCAGTCCTGCAGGAGCAATATGCCACTACATGTAAACCTTAACGATGTCTGAGCTACCTTATCGAAGATATCCTCGAGTTTTCAACAAAAATTTTACATGGTGACAATTCATTTGGCTACCTTAAGAGAGTCATAGTACCCCTGCCTGCTGCTCCCACTTTTCTAAGCCCATTCTCTCTATCATTCTTGCTATGGCCTGTCCTACGGAACCGATGGGCCACTATATGTCCACGTTAACGTCGTCTCTGTTACTCCCACTACGAGTCTCTCGAGTTAGCAAATGTACCTCGCCGGATGACGGGGCATTTGGCTACCTTAAGAGCGTCATAGTTACTGCAGCCAGCTGCTCCCCCTTCTTTGAATGTTTCCTGTCTTTAATGCGTACTGTGGGCAGTCCTGCAGAAGCGATATGCCACCACCTGTCCATGTTACCGTTGTCTGAGTAACCTCAACAACGATTTCCTCGAGTTTTCAAATAAATTTCGCCGAGTGACGAGGCATTTGGCTACCTTAAGAGAGTCATAGTTACTGTTGCCAGCTGCTCGACCTACTTTCTTTCTTTCCACTCTTTAATTATTACTGTGGTCAGTCCTGCAGGAGCAATATGCCACTACATGTATACCTTAACGTTGTCTCAGCTACCTTATCGAAGAAATTCTCGAGTTTTCAAAAAAAATTTCACATGGTGACGGGGCATTTGGCTACCTTAAGAGAGTCATAGTACCCCTGCCTGCTGCTCCCACTTTTCTAAGCCCTTTCTCTCTATCATTCTTGCTATGGCTGTCCTACAGAACCGATGTGCCACTATATGTCCACGTCAACGTCGTCTCTGTTACTCCCACTACGAGTCTCTCGAGTTAGCAAATGTACCTCGCCGGATGACGAGGCATTTGGCTACCTTATAAGCGTCATAGTTACTGCAGCCAGCTGCTCCCCCTTCTTTGAATCTTTCCTCCCTTTAAATCGTACTGTGGTCAGTCCTGCAGAAGCGATACGCCACCACCTGTCCATGTTACCGTTGTCTGAGTTACCTCAACAACGATTTCCTCGAGTTTTCAAATAAATTTCGCCGAGTGACGAGGCATTTGGCTACCTTAAGAGAGTCATAGTTACTGTTGCCAGCTGCTCGACCTACCTTCTTTCTTTCCACTCTTTAATTATTACTGTGGTCAGTCCTGCAGGAGCAATATGCCACTACATGTAAACCTTAACGATGTCTGAGCTACCTTATCGAAGATATCCTCGAGTTTTCAACAAAAATTTTACATGGTGACAATTCATTTGGCTACCTTAAGAGAGTCATAGTACCCCTGCCTGCTGCTCCCACTTTTCTAAGCCCATTCTCTCTATCATTCTTGCTATGGCCTGTCCTACGGAACCGATGGGCCACTATATGTCCACGTTAACGTCGTCTCTGTTACTCCCACTACGAGTCTCTCGAGTTAGCAAATGTACCTCGCCGGATGACGGGGCATTTGGCTACCTTAAGAGCGTCATAGTTACTGCAGCCAGCTGCTCCCCCTTCTTTGAATGTTTCCTGTCTTTAATGCGTACTGTGGGCAGTCCTGCAGAAGCGATATGCCACCACCTGTCCATGTTACCGTTGTCTGAGTAACCTCAACAACGATTTCCTCGAGTTTTCAAATAAATTTCGCCGAGTGACGAGGCATTTGGCTACCTTAAGAGAGTCATAGTTACTGTTGCCAGCTGCTCGACCTACTTTCTTTCTTTCCACTCTTTAATTATTACTGTGGTCAGTCCTGCAGGAGCAATAAGCCACTACATGTAAACCTTAACGTTGTCTGAGCTACCTTACCGAAGATATCCTCGAGTTTTCAAAAAAAAATGTCACATGTTGACGAAACATTTAACTACCTTAAGAGAGTCATAGTACTCCTGCCTGCTGCTCCCACTTTTCTAAGCCCATTCTCTCTATCATTCTTGCTATGGCCTGTCCTACGGAACCGATGTGCCACTATATGTCCACGTTAACGTCGTCACTGTTATTCCCACTACGAGTCTCTCGAGTTAGCAAATGTACCTCGCCGGATGACGAGGCATTTGGCTACCTTATAAGCGTCATAGTTACTGCAGCCAGCTGCTCCCCCTTCTTTGAATCTTTCCTCCCTTTAAATCGTACTGTGGTCAGTCCTGCAGAAGCGATACGCCACCACCTGTCCATGTTACCGTTGTCTGAGTTACCTCAACAACGATTTCCTCGAGTTTTCAAATAAATTTCGCCGAGTGACGAGGCATTTGGCTACCTTAAGAGAGTCATAGTTACTGTTGCCAGCTGCTCGACCTACCTTCTTTCTTTCCACTCTTTAATTATTACTGTGGTCAGTCCTGCAGGAGCAATATGCCACTACATGTAAACCTTAACGATGTCTGAGCTACCTTATCGAAGATATCCTCGAGTTTTCAACAAAAATTTTACATGGTGACAATTCATTTGGCTACCTTAAGAGAGTCATAGTACCCCTGCCTGCTGCTCCCACTTTTCTAAGCCCATTCTCTCTATCATTCTTGCTATGGCCTGTCCTACGGAACCGATGGGCCACTATATGTCCACGTTAACGTCGTCTCTGTTACTCCCACTACGAGTCTCTCGAGTTAGCAAATGTACCTCGCCGGATGACGGGGCATTTGGCTACCTTAAGAGCGTCATAGTTACTGCAGCCAGCTGCTCCCCCTTCTTTGAATGTTTCCTGTCTTTAATGCGTACTGTGGGCAGTCCTGCAGAAGCGATATGCCACCACCTGTCCATGTTACCGTTGTCTGAGTAACCTCAACAACGATTTCCTCGAGTTTTCAAATAAATTTCGCCGAGTGACGAGGCATTTGGCTACCTTAAGAGAGTCATAGTTACTGTTGCCAGCTGCTCGACCTACTTTCTTTCTTTCCACTCTTTAATTATTACTGTGGTCAGTCCTGCAGGAGCAATATGCCACTACATGTATACCTTAACGTTGTCTCAGCTACCTTATCGAAGAAATTCTCGAGTTTTCAAAAAAAATTTCACATGGTGACGGGGCATTTGGCTACCTTAAGAGAGTCATAGTACCCCTGCCTGCTGCTCCCACTTTTCTAAGCCCTTTCTCTCTATCATTCTTGCTATGGCTGTCCTACAGAACCGATGTGCCACTATATGTCCACGTCAACGTCGTCTCTGTTACTCCCACTACGAGTCTCTCGAGTTAGCAAATGTACCTCGCCGGATGACGAGGCATTTGGCTACCTTATAAGCGTCATAGTTACTGCAGCCAGCTGCTCCCCCTTCTTTGAATCTTTCCTCCCTTTAAATCGTACTGTGGTCAGTCCTGCAGAAGCGATACGCCACCACCTGTCCATGTTACCGTTGTCTGAGTTACCTCAACAACGATTTCCTCGAGTTTTCAAATAAATTTCGCCGAGTGACGAGGCATTTGGCTACCTTAAGAGAGTCATAGTTACTGTTGCCAGCTGCTCGACCTACCTTCTTTCTTTCCACTCTTTAATTATTACTGTGGTCAGTCCTGCAGGAGCAATATGCCACTACATGTAAACCTTAACGATGTCTGAGCTACCTTATCGAAGATATCCTCGAGTTTTCAACAAAAATTTTACATGGTGACAATTCATTTGGCTACCTTAAGAGAGTCATAGTACCCCTGCCTGCTGCTCCCACTTTTCTAAGCCCATTCTCTCTATCATTCTTGCTATGGCCTGTCCTACGGAACCGATGGGCCACTATATGTCCACGTTAACGTCGTCTCTGTTACTCCCACTACGAGTCTCTCGAGTTAGCAAATGTACCTCGCCGGATGACGGGGCATTTGGCTACCTTAAGAGCGTCATAGTTACTGCAGCCAGCTGCTCCCCCTTCTTTGAATGTTTCCTGTCTTTAATGCGTACTGTGGGCAGTCCTGCAGAAGCGATATGCCACCACCTGTCCATGTTACCGTTGTCTGAGTAACCTCAACAACGATTTCCTCGAGTTTTCAAATAAATTTCGCCGAGTGACGAGGCATTTGGCTACCTTAAGAGAGTCATAGTTACTGTTGCCAGCTGCTCGACCTACTTTCTTTCTTTCCACTCTTTAATTATTACTGTGGTCAGTCCTGCAGGAGCAATAAGCCACTACATGTAAACCTTAACGTTGTCTGAGCTACCTTACCGAAGATATCCTCGAGTTTTCAAAAAAAAATGTCACATGTTGACGAAACATTTAACTACCTTAAGAGAGTCATAGTACTCCTGCCTGCTGCTCCCACTTTTCTAAGCCCATTCTCTCTATCATTCTTGCTATGGCCTGTCCTACGGAACCGATGTGCCACTATATGTCCACGTTAACGTCGTCACTGTTATTCCCACTACGAGTCTCTCGAGTTAGCAAATGTACCTCGCCAGATGACGAGCCATTTGACTACCTTAAGAGAGTCATAGTTACTGCAGCCAGCTGCTCCCCCGTCTTTGAATCTTTCCTCTCTTTAATTCGTACTGTGGTGTCCTGCAGAAGCGATACGCCACCACCTATCCATGTCACCGTTGTCTGAGTTACTTCAACGACGATTTCCTCGAGTTTTCAAATAAATTTCGCCGAGTGACGAGGCATTTGGCTACCTTAAGAGAGTCATAGTTACTGCTGCCAGCTGCTCGACCTACTTTCTTTCTTTCCACTCTTTAATTATTACTGTGGTCAGTCCTGCAGGAGCAATATGCCACTACATGTAAACCTTAACGTTGTCTGAGCTACCTTAACGAAAATATCCTCGAGTTTTCAAAAAAAATTTTAAATGGTGACGAGGCATTTGGCTACCTTAAGGGAGTTATAGTACCCCTGCCTGCTGCTCCCACTTTTCTAAGCCCTTTCTCTCTATCATTCTTGCTATGGCTGTCCTACAGAACCGATGTGCCACTATACGTCCACGTCAACGACGTCTCTGTTACTCCCACTACGAGTCTCTAGAGTTAGCAAATGTACCTCGCCGGATGACGAGGCATTTGGCTACCTTATAAGCGTCATAGTTACTGCAGCCAGCTGCTCCCCCTTCTTTGAATCTTTCCTCCCTTTAAATCGTACTGTGGTCAGTCCTGCAGAAGCGATACGCCACCACCTGTCCATGTTACCGTTGTCTGAGTTACCTCAACAACGATTTCCTCGAGTTTTCAAATAAATTTCGCCGAGTGACGAGGCATTTGGCTACCTTAAGAGAGTCATAGTTACTGTTGCCAGCTGCTCGACCTACCTTCTTTCTTTCCACTCTTTAATTATTACTGTGGTCAGTCCTGCAGGAGCAATATGCCACTACATGTAAACCTTAACGTTGTCTGAGCTACCTTATCGAAGATATCCTCGAGTTTTCAACAAAAATTTTACATGGTGACAATTCATTTGGCTACCTTAAGAGAGTCATAGTACCCCTGCCTGCTGCTCCCACTTTTCTAAGCCCATTCTCTCTATCATTCTTGCTATGGCCTGTCCTACGGAACCGATGGGCCACTATATGTCCACGTTAACGTCGTCTCTGTTACTCCCACTACGAGTCTCTCGAGTTAGCAAATGTACCTCGCCGGATGACGGGGCATTTGGCTACCTTAAGAGCGTCATAGTTACTGCAGCCAGCTGCTCCCCCTTCTTTGAATGTTTCCTGTCTTTAATGCGTACTGTGGGCAGTCCTGCAGAAGCGATATGCCACCACCTGTCCATGTTACCGTTGTCTGAGTAACCTCAACAACGATTTCCTCGAGTTTTCAAATAAATTTCGCCGAGTGACGAGGCATTTGGCTACCTTAAGAGAGTCATAGTTACTGTTGCCAGCTGCTCGACCTACTTTCTTTCTTTCCACTCTTTAATTATTACTGTGGTCAGTCCTGCAGGAGCAATAAGCCACTACATGTAAACCTTAACGTTGTCTGAGCTACCTTACCGAAGATATCCTCGAGTTTTCAAAAAAAAATGTCACATGTTGACGAAACATTTAACTACCTTAAGAGAGTCATAGTACTCCTGCCTGCTGCTCCCACTTTTCTAAGCCCATTCTCTCTATCATTCTTGCTATGGCCTGTCCTACGGAACCGATGTGCCACTATATGTCCACGTTAACGTCGTCACTGTTATTCCCACTACGAGTCTCTCGAGTTAGCAAATGTACCTCGCCAGATGACGAGCCATTTGACTACCTTAAGAGAGTCATAGTTACTGCAGCCAGCTGCTCCCCCGTCTTTGAATCTTTCCTCTCTTTAATTCGTACTGTGGTGTCCTGCAGAAGCGATACGCCACCACCTATCCATGTCACCGTTGTCTGAGTTACTTCAACGACGATTTCCTCGAGTTTTCAAATAAATTTCGCCGAGTGACGAGGCATTTGGCTACCTTAAGAGAGTCATAGTTACTGCTGCCAGCTGCTCGACCTACTTTCTTTCTTTCCACTCTTTAATTATTACTGTGGTCAGTCCTGCAGGAGCAATATGCCACTACATGTAAACCTTAACGTTGTCTGAGCTACCTTAACGAAAATATCCTCGAGTTTTCAAAAAAAATTTTAAATGGTGACGAGGCATTTGGCTACCTTAAGGGAGTTATAGTACCCCTGCCTGCTGCTCCCACTTTTCTAAGCCCTTTCTCTCTATCATTCTTGCTATGGCTGTCCTACAGAACCGATGTGCCACTATACGTCCACGTCAACGTCGTCTCTGTTACTCCCACTACGAGTCTCTAGAGTTAGCAAATGTACCTCGCCGGATGACGAGGTATTTGGCTGCCTTATAAGCGTCATAGTTACTGCAGCCAGCTGCTCCCCCTTCTTTGAATCTTTCCTCCCTTTAAATCGTACTGTGGTCAGTCCTGCAGAAGCGATACGCCACCACCTGTCCATGTTACCGTTGTCTGAGTTACCTCAACAACGATTTCCTCGAGTTTTCAAATAAATTTCGCCGAGTGACGTGGCATTTGGCTACCTTAAGAGAGTCATAGTTACTGTTGCCAGCTGCTCGACCTACCTTCTTTCTTTCCACTCTTTAATTATTACTGTGGTCAGTCCTGCAGGAGCAATATGCCACTACATGTAAACCTTAACGTTGTCTGAGCTACCTTATCGAAGATATCCTCGAGTTTTCAACAAAAATTTTACATGGTGACAATTCATTTGGCTACCTTAAGAGAGTCATAGTACTCCTGCCTGCTGCTCCCACTTTTCTAAGCCCATTCTCTCTATCATTCTTGCTATGGCCTGTCCTACGGAACCGATGTGCCACTATATGTCCACGTTAACGTCGTCTCTGTTACTCCCACTACGAGTCTCTCGAGTTAGCAAATGTACCTCGCCGGATGACGGGGCATTTGGCTACCTTAAGAGCGTCATAGTTACTGCAGCCAGCTGCTCCCCCTTCTTTGAATGTTTCCTGTCTTTAATGCGTACTGTGGGCAGTCCTGCAGAAGCGATATGCCACCACCTGTCCATGTTACCGTTGTCTGAGTAACCTCAACAACGATTTCCTCGAGTGTTCAAATAAATTTCGCCGAGTGACGAGGCATTTGGCTACCTTAAGAGAGTCATAGTTACTGTTGCCAGCTGCTCGACCTACTTTCTTTCTTTCCACTCTTTAATTATTACTGTGGTCAGTCCTGCAGGAGCAATAAGCCACTACATGTAAACCTTAACGTTGTCTGAGCTACCTTACCGAAGATATCCTCGAGTTTTCAAAAAAAAATGTCACATGTTGACGAAACATTTAACTACCTTAAGAGAGTCATAGTACTCCTGCCTGCTGCTCCCACTTTTCTAAGCCCATTCTCTCTATCATTCTTGCTATGGCCTGTCCTACGGAACCGCTGTGCCACTATATGTCCACGTTAACGTCGTCACTGTTATTCCCACTACGAGTCTCTCGAGTTAGCAAATGTACCTCGCCGGATGACGAGCCACTTGACTACCTTAAGAGAGTCATAGTTACTGCAGCCAGCTGCTCCCCCGTCTTTGAATCTTTCCTCTCTTTAATTCGTACTGTGGTGTCCTGCAGAAGCGATACGCCACCACCTATCCATGTTACCGTTGTCTGAGTTACTTCAACGACGATTTCCTCGAGTTTTCAAATAAATTTCGCCGAGTGACGAGGCATTTGGCTACCTTAAGAGAGTCATAGTTACTGCTGCCAGCTGCTCGACCTTCTTTCTTTCTTTCCACTCTTTAATTATTACTGTGGTCAGTCCTGCAGGAGCAATATGCCACTACATGTAAACCTTAACGTTGTCTGAGCTACCTTATCGAAGATATCCTCGAGTTTTCAACAAAAATTTTACATGGTGATAATTCATTTGGCTACCTTAAGAGAGTCATAGTACTCCTGCCTGCTGCTCCCACTTTTCTAAGCCCATTCTCTCTATCATTCTTGCTATGGCCTGTCCTACGGAACCGATGTGCCACTATATGTCCACGTTAACGTCGTCACTGTTATTCCCACTACGAGTCTCTCGAGTTAGCAAATGTACCTCGCCGGATGACGAGCCATTTGACTACCTTAAGAGAGTCATAGTTACTGCAGCCAGCTGCTCCCCCGTCTTTGAATCTTTCCTCTCTTTAATTCGTACTGTGGTGTCCTGCAGAAGCGATACGCCACCACCTATCCATGTTACCGTTGTCTGAGTTACTTCAACGACGATTTCCTCGACTTTTCAAATAAATTTCGCCGAGTGACGAGGCATCTGGCTACCTTAAGAGAGTCATAGTTACTGCTGCCAGCTGCTCGACCTACTTTCTTTCTTTCCACTCTTTAATTATTACTGTGGTCAGTCCTGCAGGAGCAATATGCCACTACATGTAAACCTTAACGTTGTCTGAGCTACCTTAACGAAAATATCCTCGAGTTTTCAAAAAAAATTTTAAATGGTGACGAGGCATTTGGCTACCTTAAGGGAGTTATAGTACCCCTGCCTGCTGCTCCCACTTTTCTAAGCCCTTTCTCTCTATCATTCTTGCTATGGCTGTCCTACAGAACCGATGTGCCACTATACGTCCACGTCAACGTCGTCTCTGTTACTCCCACTACGAGTCTCTAGAGTTAGCAAATGTACCTCGCCGGATGACGAGGTATTTGGCTGCCTTATAAGCGTCATAGTTACTGCAGCCAGCTGCTCCCCCTTCTTTGAATCTTTCCTCCCTTTAAATCGTACTGTGGCCAGTCCTGCAGAAGCGATACGCCACCACCTGTCCATGTTACCGTTGTCTGAGTTACCTCAACAACGATTTCCTCGAGTTTTCAAATAAATTTCGCCGAGTGACGAGGCATTTGGCTACCGTAAGAGAGTCATAGTTACTGTTGCCAGCTGCTCGACCTACCTCCTTTCTTTCCACTCTTTAATTATTACTGTGGTCAGTCCTGCAGGAGCAATATGCCACTACATGTATACCTTAACGTTGTCTCAGCTACCTTATCGAAGAAATTCTCGAGTTTTCAAAAAAAATTTCACATGGTGACGGGGCATTTGGCTACCTTAAGAGAGTCATAGTACCCCTGCCTGCTGCTCCCACTTTTCTAAGCCCTTTCTCTCTATCATTCTTGCTATGGCTGTCCTACAGAACCGATGTGCCACTATATGTCCACGTCAACGTCGTCTCTGTTACTCCCACTACGAGTCTCTCGAGTTAGCAAATGTACCTCGCCGGATGACGAGGCATTTGGCTACCTTATAAGCGTCATAGTTACTGCAGCCAGCTGCTCCCCCTTCTTTGAATCTTTCCTCCCTTTAAATCGTACTGTGGTCAGTCCTGCAGAAGCGATACGCCACCACCTGTCCATGTTACCGTTGTCTGAGTTACCTCAACAACGATTTCCTCGAGTTTTCAAATAAATTTCGCCGAGTGACAAGGCATTTGGCTACCTTAAGAGAGTCATAGTTACTGTTGCCAGCTGCTCGACCTACCTTCTTTCTTTCCACTCTTTAATTATTACTGTGGTCAGTCCTGCAGGAGCAATATGCCACTACATGTAAACCTTAACGATGTCTGAGCTACCTTATCGAAGATATCCTCGAGTTTTCAACAAAAATTTTACATGGTGACAATACATTTGGCTACCTTAAGAGAGTCATAGTACCCCTGCCTGCTGCTCCCACTTTTCTAAGCCCATTCTCTCTATCATTCTTGCTATGGCCTGTCCTACGGAACCGATGGGCCACTATATGTCCACGTTAACGTCGTCTCTGTTACTCCCACTACGAGTCTCTCGAGTTAGCAAATGTACCTCGCCGGATGACGGGGCATTTGGCTACCTTAAGAGCGTCATAGTTACTGCAGCCAGCTGCTCCCCCTTCTTTGAATGTTTCCTGTCTTTAATGCGTACTGTGGGCAGTCCTGCAGAAGCGATATGCCACCACCTGTCCATGTTACCGTTGTCTGAGTAACCTCAACAACGATTTCCTCGAGTTTTCAAATAAATTTCGCCGAGTGACGAGGCATTTGGCTACCTTAAGAGAGTCATAGTTACTGTTGCCAGCTGCTCGACCTACTTTCTTTCTTTCCACTCTTTAATTATTACTGTGGTCAGTCCTGCAGGAGCAATAAGCCACTACATGTAAACCTTAACGTTGTCTGAGCTACCTTACCGAAGATATCCTCGAGTTTTCAAAAAAAAATGTCACATGTTGACGAAACATTTAACTACCTTAAGAGAGTCATAGTACTCCTGCCTGCTGCTCCCACTTTTCTAAGCCCATTCTCTCTATCATTCTTGCTATGGCCTGTCCTACGGAACCGATGTGCCACTATATGTCCACGTTAACGTCGTCACTGTTATTCCCACTACGAGTCTCTCGAGTTAGCAAATGTACCTCGCCAGATGACGAGCCATTTGACTACCTTAAGAGAGTCATAGTTACTGCAGCCAGCTGCTCCCCCGTCTTTGAATCTTTCCTCTCTTTAATTCGTACTGTGGTGTCCTGCAGAAGCGATACGCCACCACCTATCCATGTCACCGTTGTCTGAGTTACTTCAACGACGATTTCCTCGAGTTTTCAAATAAATTTCGCCGAGTGACGAGGCATTTGGCTACCTTAAGAGAGTCATAGTTACTGCTGCCAGCTGCTCGACCTACTTTCTTTCTTTCCACTCTTTAATTATTACTGTGGTCAGTCCTGCAGGAGCAATATGCCACTACATGTAAACCTTAACGTTGTCTGAGCTACCTTAACGAAAATATCCTCGAGTTTTCAAAAAAAATTTTAAATGGTGACGAGGCATTTGGCTACCTTAAGGGAGTTATAGTACCCCTGCCTGCTGCTCCCACTTTTCTAAGCCCTTTCTCTCTATCATTCTTGCTATGGCTGTCCTACAGAACCGATGTGCCACTATACGTCCACGTCAACGTCGTCTCTGTTACTCCCACTACGAGTCTCTAGAGTTAGCAAATGTACCTCGCCGGATGACGAGGCATTTGGCTACCTTATAAGCGTCATAGTTACTGCAGCCAGCTGCTCCCCCTTCTTTGAATCTTTCCTCCCTTTAAATCGTACTGTGGTCAGTCCTGCAGAAGCGATACGCCACCACCTGTCCATGTTACCGTTGTCTGAGTTACCTCAACAACGATTTCCTCGAGTTTTCAAATAAATTTCGCCGAGTGACGAGGCATTTGGCTACCTTAAGAGAGTCATAGTTACTGTTGCCAGCTGCTCGACCTACCTTCTTTCTTTCCACTCTTTAATTATTACTGTGGTCAGTCCTGCAGGAGCAATATGCCACTACATGTAAACCTTAACGTTGTCTGAGCTACCTTATCGAAGATATCCTCGAGTTTTCAACAAAAATTTTACATGGTGACAATTCATTTGGCTACCTTAAGAGAGTCATAGTACCCCTGCCTGCTGCTCCCACTTTTCTAAGCCCATTCTCTCTATCATTCTTGCTATGGCCTGTCCTACGGAACCGATGGGCCACTATATGTCCACGTTAACGTCGTCTCTGTTACTCCCACTACGAGTCTCTCGAGTTAGCAAATGTACCTCGCCGGATGACGGGGCATTTGGCTACCTTAAGAGCGTCATAGTTACTGCAGCCAGCTGCTCCCCCTTCTTTGAATGTTTCCTGTCTTTAATGCGTACTGTGGGCAGTCCTGCAGAAGCGATATGCCACCACCTGTCCATGTTACCGTTGTCTGAGTAACCTCAACAACGATTTCCTCGAGTTTTCAAATAAATTTCGCCGAGTGACGAGGCATTTGGCTACCTTAAGAGAGTCATAGTTACTGTTGCCAGCTGCTCGACCTACTTTCTTTCTTTCCACTCTTTAATTATTACTGTGGTCAGTCCTGCAGGAGCAATAAGCCACTACATGTAAACCTTAACGTTGTCTGAGCTACCTTACCGAAGATATCCTCGAGTTTTCAAAAAAAAATGTCACATGTTGACGAAACATTTAACTACCTTAAGAGAGTCATAGTACTCCTGCCTGCTGCTCCCACTTTTCTAAGCCCATTCTCTCTATCATTCTTGCTATGGCCTGTCCTACGGAACCGATGTGCCACTATATGTCCACGTTAACGTCGTCACTGTTATTCCCACTACGAGTCTCTCGAGTTAGCAAATGTACCTCGCCAGATGACGAGCCATTTGACTACCTTAAGAGAGTCATAGTTACTGCAGCCAGCTGCTCCCCCGTCTTTGAATCTTTCCTCTCTTTAATTCGTACTGTGGTGTCCTGCAGAAGCGATACGCCACCACCTATCCATGTCACCGTTGTCTGAGTTACTTCAACGACGATTTCCTCGAGTTTTCAAATAAATTTCGCCGAGTGACGAGGCATTTGGCTACCTTAAGAGAGTCATAGTTACTGCTGCCAGCTGCTCGACCTACTTTCTTTCTTTCCACTCTTTAATTATTACTGTGGTCAGTCCTGCAGGAGCAATATGCCACTACATGTAAACCTTAACGTTGTCTGAGCTACCTTAACGAAAATATCCTCGAGTTTTCAAAAAAAATTTTAAATGGTGACGAGGCATTTGGCTACCTTAAGGGAGTTATAGTACCCCTGCCTGCTGCTCCCACTTTTCTAAGCCCTTTCTCTCTATCATTCTTGCTATGGCTGTCCTACAGAACCGATGTGCCACTATACGTCCACGTCAACGTCGTCTCTGTTACTCCCACTACGAGTCTCTAGAGTTAGCAAATGTACCTCGCCGGATGACGAGGTATTTGGCTGCCTTATAAGCGTCATAGTTACTGCAGCCAGCTGCTCCCCCTTCTTTGAATCTTTCCTCCCTTTAAATCGTACTGTGGTCAGTCCTGCAGAAGCGATACGCCACCACCTGTCCATGTTACCGTTGTCTGAGTTACCTCAACAACGATTTCCTCGAGTTTTCAAATAAATTTCGCCGAGTGACGAGGCATTTGGCTACCTTAAGAGAGTCATAGTTACTGTTGCCAGCTGCTCGACCTACCTTCTTTCTTTCCACTCTTTAATTATTACTGTGGTCAGTCCTGCAGGAGCAATATGCCACTACATGTAAACCTTAACGTTGTCTGAGCTACCTTATCGAAGATATCCTCGAGTTTTCAACAAAAATTTTACATGGTGACAATTCATTTGGCTACCTTAAGAGAGTCATAGTACTCCTGCCTGCTGCTCCCACTTTTCTAAGCCCATTCTCTCTATCATTCTTGCTATGGCCTGTCCTACGGAACCGATGTGCCACTATATGTCCACGTTAACGTCGTCTCTGTTACTCCCACTACGAGTCTCTCGAGTTAGCAAATGTACCTCGCCGGATGACGGGGCATTTGGCTACCTTAAGAGCGTCATAGTTACTGCAGCCAGCTGCTCCCCCTTCTTTGAATGTTTCCTGTCTTTAATGCGTACTGTGGGCAGTCCTGCAGAAGCGATATGCCACCACCTGTCCATGTTACCGTTGTCTGAGTAACCTCAACAACGATTTCCTCGAGTTTTCAAATAAATTTCGCCGAGTGACGAGGCATTTGGCTACCTTAAGAGAGTCATAGTCACTGTTGCCAGCTGCTCGACCTACTTTCTTTCTTTCCACTCTTTAATTATTACTGTGGTCAGTCCTGCAGGAGCAATAAGCCACTACATGTAAACCTTAACGTTGTCTGAGCTACCTTACCGAAGATATCCTCGAGTTTTCAAAAAAAAATGTCACATGTTGACGAAACATTTAACTACCTTAAGAGAGTCATAGTACTCCTGCCTGCTGCTCCCACTTTTCTAAGCCCATTCTCTCAATCATTCTTGCTATGGCCTGTCCTACGGAACCGATGTGCCACTATATGTCCACGTTAACGTCGTCACTGTTATTCCCACTACGAGTCTCTCGAGTTAGCAAATGTACCTCGCCGGATGACGAGCCATTTGACTACCTTAAGAGAGTCATAGTTACTGCAGCCAGCTGCTCCCCCGTCTTTGAATCTTTCCTCTCTTTAATTCGTACTGTGGTGTCCTGCAGAAGCGATACGCCACCACCTATCCATGTTACCGTTGTCTGAGTTACTTCAACGACGATTTCCTCGAGTTTTCAAATAAATTTCGCCGAGTGACGAGGCATTTGGCTACCTTAAGAGAGTCATAGTTACTGCTGCCAGCTGCTCGACCTTCTTTCTTTCTTTCCACTCTTTAATTATTACTGTGGTCAGTCCTGCAGGAGCAATATGCCACTACATGTAAACCTTAACGTTGTCTGAGCTACCTTAACGAAAATATCCTCGAGTTTTCAAAAAAAATTTTAAATGGTGACGAGGCATTTGGCTACCTTAAGGGAGTTATAGTACCCCTGCCTGCTGCTCCCACTTTTCTAAGCCCTTTCTCTCTATCATTCTTGCTATGGCTGTCCTACAGAACCGATGTGCCACTATACGTCCACGTCAACGTCGTCTCTGTTACTCCCACTACGAGTCTCTAGAGTTAGCAAATGTACCTCGCCGGATGACGAGGTATTTGGCTGCCTTATAAGCGTCATAGTTACTGCAGCCAGCTGCTCCCCCTTCTTTGAATCTTTCCTCCCTTTAAATCGTACTGTGGTCAGTCCTGCAGAAGCGATACGCCACCACCTGTCCATGTTACCGTTGTCTGAGTTACCTCAACAACGATTTCCTCGAGTTTTCAAATAAATTTCGCCGAGTGACGAGGCATTTGGCTACCTTAAGAGAGTCATAGTTACTGTTGCCAGCTGCTCGACCTACCTTCTTTCTTTCCACTCTTTAATTATTACTGTGGTCAGTCCTGCAGGAGCAATATGCCACTACATGTAAACCTTAACGTTGTCTGAGCTACCTTATCGAAGATATCCTCGAGTTTTCAACAAAAATTTTACATGGTGACAATTCATTTGGCTACCTTAAGAGAGTCATAGTACTCCTGCCTGCTGCTCCCACTTTTCTAAGCCCATTCTCTCTATCATTCTTGCTATGGCCTGTCCTACGGAACCGATGTGCCACTATATGTCCACGTTACCGTCGTCTCTGTTACTCCTACTACGAGTCTCTCGAGTTAGCAAATGTACCTCGCCGGATGACGGGGCATTTGGCTACCTTAAGAGCGTCATAGTTACTGCAGCCAGCTGCTCCCCCTTCTTTGAATGTTTCCTGTCTTTAATGCGTACTGTGGGCAGTCCTGCAGAGGCGATATGCCACCACCTGTCCATGTTACCGTTGTCTGAGTAACCTCAACAACGATTTCCTCGAGTTTTCAAATAAATTTCGCCGAGTGACGAGGCATTTGGCTACCTTAAGAGAGTCATAGTTACTGTTGCCAGCTGCTCGACCTACTTTCTTTCTTTCCACTCTTTAATTATTACTGTGGTCAGTCCTGCAGGAGCAATAAGCCACTACATGTAAACCTTAACGTTGTCTGAGCTACCTTACCGAAGATATCCTCGAGTTTTCAAAAAAAAATGTCACATGTTGACGAAACATTTAACTACCTTAAGAGAGTCATAGTACTCCTGCCTGCTGCTCCCACTTTTCTAAGCCCATTCTCTCTATCATTCTTGCTATGGCCTGTCCTACGGAACCGATGTGCCACTATATGTCCACGTTAACGTCGTCACTGTTATTCCCACTACGAGTCTCTCGAGTTAGCAAATGTACCTCGCCGGATGACGAGCCATTTGACTACCTTAAGAGAGTCATAGTTACTGCAGCCAGCTGCTCCCCCTTCTTTGAATCTTTCCTCCCTTTAAATCGTACTGTGGTCAGTCCTGCAGAAGCGATACGCCACCACCTGTCCATGTTACCGTTGTCTGAGTTACCTCAACAACGATTTCCTCGAGTTTTCAAATAAATTTCGCCGAGTGACGAGGCATTTGGCTACCTTAAGAGAGTCATAGTTACTGTTGCCAGCTGCTCGACCTACCTTCTTTCTTTCCACTCTTTAATTATTACTGTGGTCAGTCCTGCAGGAGCAATATGCCACTACATGTAAACCTTAACGTTGTCTGAGCTACCTTATCGAAGATATCCTCGAGTTTTCAACAAAAATTTTACATGGTGACAATTCATTTGGCTACCTTAAGAGAGTCATAGTACTCCTGCCTGCTGCTCCCACTTTTCTAAGCCCATTCTCTCTATCATTCTTGCTATGGCCTGTCCTACGGAACCGATGTGCCACTATATGTCCACGTTACCGTCGTCTCTGTTACTCCTACTACGAGTCTCTCGAGTTAGCAAATGTACCTCGCCGGATGACGGGGCATTTGGCTACCTTAAGAGCGTCATAGTTACTGCAGCCAGCTGCTCCCCCTTCTTTGAATGTTTCCTGTCTTTAATGCGTACTGTGGGCAGTCCTGCAGAGGCGATATGCCACCACCTGTCCATGTTACCGTTGTCTGAGTAACCTCAACAACGATTTCCTCGAGTTTTCAAATAAATTTCGCCGAGTGACGAGGCATTTGGCTACCTTAAGAGAGTCATAGTTACTGTTGCCAGCTGCTCGACCTACTTTCTTTCTTTCCACTCTTTAATTATTACTGTGGTCAGTCCTGCAGGAGCAATAAGCCACTACATGTAAACCTTAACGTTGTCTGAGCTACCTTACCGAAGATATCCTCGAGTTTTCAAAAAAAAATGTCACATGTTGACGAAACATTTAACTACCTTAAGAGAGTCATAGTACTCCTGCCTGCTGCTCCCACTTTTCTAAGCCCATTCTCTCTATCATTCTTGCTATGGCCTGTCCTACGGAACCGATGTGCCACTATATGTCCACGTTAACGTCGTCACTGTTATTCCCACTACGAGTCTCTCGAGTTAGCAAATGTACCTCGCCGGATGACGAGCCATTTGACTACCTTAAGAGAGTCATAGTTACTGCAGCCAGCTGCTCCCCCTTCTTTGAATCTTTCCTCCCTTTAAATCGTACTGTGGTCAGTCCTGCAGAAGCGATACGCCACCACCTGTCCATGTTACCGTTGTCTGAGTTACCTCAACAACGATTTCCTCGAGTTTTCAAATAAATTTCGCCGAGTGACGAGGCATTTGGCTACCTTAAGAGAGTCATAGTTACTGTTGCCAGCTGCTCGACCTACCTTCTTTCTTTCCACTCTTTAATTATTACTGTGGTCAGTCCTGCAGGAGCAATATGCCACTACATGTAAACCTTAACGTTGTCTGAGCTACCTTATCGAAGATATCCTCGAGTTTTCAACAAAAATTTTACATGGTGACAATTCATTTGGCTACCTTAAGAGAGTCATAGTACTCCTGCCTGCTGCTCCCACTTTTCTAAGCCCATTCTCTCTATCATTCTTGCTATGGCCTGTCCTACGGAACCGATGTGCCACTATATGTCCACGTTAACGTCGTCTCTGTTACTCCCACTACGAGTCTCTCGAGTTAGCAAATGTACCTCGCCGGATGACGGGGCATTTGGCTACCTTAAGAGCGTCATAGTTACTGCAGCCAGCTGCTCCCCCTTCTTTGAATGTTTCCTGTCTTTAATGCGTACTGTGGGCAGTCCTGCAGAAGCGATATGCCACCACCTGTCCATGTTACCGTTGTCTGAGTAACCTCAACAACGATTTCCTCGAGTTTTCAAATAAATTTCGCCGAGTGACGAGGCATTTGGCTACCTTAAGAGAGTCATAGTTACTGTTGCCAGCTGCTCGACCTACTTTCTTTCTTTCCACTCTTTAATTATTACTGTGGTCAGTCCTGCAGGAGCAATAAGCCACTACATGTAAACCTTAACGTTGTCTGAGCTACCTTACCGAAGATATCCTCGAGTTTTCAAAAAAAAATGTCACATGTTGACGAAACATTTAACTACCTTAAGAGAGTCATAGTACTCCTGCCTGCTGCTCCCACTTTTCTAAGCCCATTCTCTCTATCATTCTTGCTATGGCCTGTCCTACGGAACCGATGTGCCACTATATGTCCACGTTAACGTCGTCACTGTTATTCCCACTACGAGTCTCTCGAGTTAGCAAATGTACCTCGCCGGATGACGAGCCATTTGACTACCTTAAGAGAGTCATAGTTACTGCAGCCAGCTGCTCCCCCGTCTTTGAATCTTTCCTCTCTTTAATTCGTACTGTTGTGTCCTGCAGAAGCGATACGCCACCACCTGTCCATGTTACCGTTGTCTGAGTTACCTCAACAACAATTTCCTCGAGTTTTCAAATAAATTTCGTTGAGTGACGAGGCATTTGGCTACCTTAAGAGAGTCATAGTTACTGTTGCCAGCTGCTCGACCTACCTTCTTTCTTTCCACTCTTTAATTATTACTGTGGTCAGTCCTGCAGGAGCAATATGCCACTACATGTAAACCTTAACGTTGTCTGAGCTACCTTATCGAAGATATCCTCGAGTTTTCAACAAAAATTTTACATGGTGACAATTCATTTGGCTACCTTAAGAGAGTCATAGTACTCCTGCCTGCTGCTCCCACTTTTCTAAGCCCATTCTCTCTATCATTCTTGCTATGGCCTGTCCTATGGAACCGATGTGCCACTATATGTCCACGTTAACGTCGTCTCTGTTACTCCCACTACGAGTCTCTCGAGTTAGCAAATGTACCTCGCCGGATGACGGGGCATTTGGCTACCTTAAGAGCGTCATAGTTACTGCAGCCAGCTGCTCCCCCTTCTTTGAATGTTTCCTGTCTTTAATGCGTACTGTGGGCAGTCCTGCAGAAGCGATATGCCACCACCTGTCCATGTTACCGTTGTCTGAGTAACCTCGACAACGATTTCCTCGAGTTTTCAAATAAATTTCGCCGAGTGACGAGGCATTTGGCTACCTTAAGAGAGTCATAGTTACTGTTGCCAGCTGCTCGACCTACTTTCTTTCTTTCCACTCTTTAATTATTACTGTGGTCAGTCCTGCAGGAGCAATAAGCCACTACATGTAAACCTTAACGTTGTCTGAGCTACCTTACCGAAGATATCCTCGAGTTTTCAAAAAAAAATGTCACATGTTGACGAAACATTTAACTACCTTAAGAGAGTCATAGTACTCCTGCCTGCTGCTCCCACTTTTCTAAGCCCATTCTCTCTATCATTCTTGCTATGGCCTGTCCTACGGAACCGATGTGCCACTATATGTCCACGTTAACGTCGTCACTGTTATTCCCACTACGAGTCTCTCGAGTTAGCAAATGTACCTCGCCGGATGACGAGCCATTTGACTACCTTAAGAGAGTCATAGTTACTGCAGCCAGCTGCTCCCCCGTCTTTGAATCTTTCCTCTCTTTAATTCGTACTGTGGTGTCCTGCAGAAGCGATACGCCACCACCTATCCATGTTACCGTTGTCTGAGTTACTTCAACGACGATTTCCTCGAGTTTACAAATAAATTTCGCCGAGTGACGAGGCATTTGGCTACCTTAAGAGAGTCATAGTTACTGCTGCCAGCTGCTCGACCTACTTTCTTTCTTTCCACTCTTTAATTATTACTGTGGTCAGTCCTGCAGGAGCAATATGCCACTACATGTAAACCTTAACGTTGTCTGAGCTACCTTAACGAAAATATCCTCGAGTTTTCAAAAAAAATTTTAAATGGTGACGAGGCATTTGGCTACCTTAAGGGAGTTATAGTACCCCTGCCTGCTGCTCCCACTTTTCTAAGCCCTTTCTCTCTATCATTCTTGCTATGGCTGTCCTACAGAACCGATGTGCCACTATACGTCCACCACAACGTCGTCTCTGTTACTCCCACTACGAGTCTCTAGAGTTAGCAAATGTACCTCGCCGGATGACGAGGTATTTGGCTGCCTTATAAGCGTCATAGTTACTGCAGCCAGCTGCTCCCCCTTCTTTGAATCTTTCCTCCCTTTAAATCGTACTGTGGTCAGTCCTGCAGAAGCGATACGCCACCACCTGTCCATGTTACCGTTGTCTGAGTTACCTCAACAACGATTTCCTCGAGTTTTCAAATAAATTTCGCCGAGTGACGAGGCATTTGGCTACCTTAAGAGAGTCATAGTTACTGTTGCCAGCTGCTCGACCTACCTTCTTTCTTTCCACTCTTTAATTATTACTGTGGTCAGTCCTGCAGGAGCAATATGCCACTACATGTAAACCTTAACGTTGTCTGAGCTACCTTATCGAAGATATCCTCGAGTTTTCAACAAAAATTTTACATGGTGACAATTCATTTGGCTACCTTAAGAGAGTCATAGTACTCCTGCCTGCTGCTCCCACTTTTCTAAGCCCATTCTCTCTATCATTCTTGCTATGGCCTGTCCTACGGAACCGATGTGCCACTATATGTCCACGTTAACGTCGTCTCTGTTACTCCCACTACGAGTCTCTCGAGTTAGCAAATGTACCTCGCCGGATGACGGGGCATTTGGCTACCTTAAGAGCGTCATAGTTACTGCAGCCAGCTGCTCCCCCTTCTTTGAATGTTTCCTGTCTTTAATGCGTACTGTGGGCAGTCCTGCAGAAGCGATATGCCACCACCTGTCCATGTTACCGTTGTCTGAGTAACCTCAACAACGATTTCCTCGAGTTTGCAAATAAATTTCGCCGAGTGACGAGGCATTTGGCTACCTTAAGAGAGTCATAGTTACTGTTGCCAGCTGCTCGACCTACTTTCTTTCTTTCCACTCTTTAATTATTACTGTGGTCAGTCCTGCAGGAGCAATAAGCCACTACATGTAAACCTTAACGTTGTCTGAGCTACCTTACCGAAGATATCCTCGAGTTTTCAAAAAAAAATGTCACATGTTGACGAAACATTTAACTACCTTAAGAGAGTCATAGTACTCCTGCCTGCTGCTCCCACTTTTCTAAGCCCATTCTCTCTATCATTCTTGCTATGGCCTGTCCTACGGAACCGATGTGCCACTATATGTCCACGTTAACGTCGTCACTGTTATTCCCACTACGAGTCTCTCGAGTTAGCAAATGTACCTCGCCGGATGACGAGCCATTTGACTACCTTAAGAGAGTCATAGTTACTGCAGCCAGCTGCTCCCCCGTCTTTGAATCTTTCCTCTCTTTAATTCGTACTGTGGTGTCCTGCAGAAGCGATACGCCACCACCTATCCATGTTACCGTTGTCTGAGTTACTTCAACGACGATTTCCTCGAGTTTTCAAATAAATTTCGCCGAGTGACGAGGCATTTGGCTACCTTAAGAGAGTCATAGTTACTGCTGCCAGCTGCTCGACCTTCTTTCTTTCTTTCCACTCTTTAATTATTACTGTGGTCAGTCCTGCAGGAGCAATATGCCACTACATGTAAACCTTAACGTTGTCTGAGCTACCTTAACGAAAATATCCTCGAGTTTTCAAAAAAAATTTTAAATGGTGACGAGGCATTTGGCTACCTTAAGGGAGTTATAGTACCCCTGCCTGCTGCTCCCACTTTTCTAAGCCCTTTCTCTCTATCATTCTTGCTATGGCTGTCCTACAGAACCGATGTGCCACTATACGTCCACGTCAACGTCGTCTCTGTTACTCCCACTACGAGTCTCTAGAGTTAGCAAATGTACCTCGCCGGATGACGAGGTATTTGGCTGCCTTATAAGCGTCATAGTTACTGCAGCCAGCTGCTCCCCCTTCTTTGAATCTTTCCTCCCTTTAAATCGTACTGTGGTCAGTCCTGCAGAAGCGATACGCCACCAACTGTCCATGTTACCGTTGTCTGAGTTACCTCAACAACGATTTCCTCGAGTTTTCAAATAAATTTCGCCGAGTGACGAGGCATTTGGCTACCTTAAGAGAGTCATAGTTACTGTTGCCAGCTGCTCGACCTACCTTCTTTCTTTCCACTCTTTAATTATTACTGTGGTCAGTCCTGCAGGAGCAATATGCCACTACATGTAAACCTTAACGTTGTCTGAGCTACCTTATCGAAGATATCCTCGAGTTTTCAACAAAAATTTTACATGGTGACAATTCATTTGGCTACCTTAAGAGAGTCATAGTACTCCTGCCTGCTGCTCCCACTTTTCTAAGCCCATTCTCTCTATCATTCTTGCTATGGCCTGTCCTACGGAACCGATGTGCCACTATATGTCCACGTTAACGTCGTCTCTGTTACTCCCACTACGAGTCTCTCGAGTTAGCAAATGTACCTCGCCGGATGACGGGGCATTTGGCTACCTTAAGAGCGTCATAGTTACTGCAGCCAGCTGCTCCCCCTTCTTTGAATGTTTCCTGTCTTTAATGCGTACTGTGGGCAGTCCTGCAGAAGCGATATGCCACCACCTGTCCATGTTACCGTTGTCTGAGTAACCTCAACAACGATTTCCTCGAGTTTGCAAATAAATTTCGCCGAGTGACGAGGCATTTGGCTACCTTAAGAGAGTCATAGTTACTGTTGCCAGCTGCTCGACCTACTTTCTTTCTTTCCACTCTTTAATTATTACTGTGGTCAGTCCTGCAGGAGCAATAAGCCACTACATGTAAACCTTAACGTTGTCTGAGCTACCTTACCGAAGATATCCTCGAGTTTTCAAAAAAAAATGTCACATGTTGACGAAACATTTAACTACCTTAAGAGAGTCATAGTACTCCTGCCTGCTGCTCCCACTTTTCTAAGCCCATTCTCTCTATCATTCTTGCTATGGCCTGTCCTACGGAACCGATGTGCCACTATATGTCCACGTTAACGTCGTCACTGTTATTCCCACTACGAGTCTCTCGAGTTAGCAAATGTACCTCGCCGGATGACGAGCCATTTGACTACCTTAAGAGAGTCATAGTTACTGCAGCCAGCTGCTCCCCCGTCTTTGAATCTTTCCTCTCTTTAATTCGTACTGTGGTGTCCTGCAGAAGCGATACGCCACCACCTATCCATGTTACCGTTGTCTGAGTTACTTCAACGACGATTTCCTCGAGTTTTCAAATAAATTTCGCCGAGTGACGAGGCATTTGGCTACCTTAAGAGAGTCATAGTTACTGCTGCCAGCTGCTCGACCTTCTTTCTTTCTTTCCACTCTTTAATTATTACTGTGGTCAGTCCTGCAGGAGCAATATGCCACTACATGTAAACCTTAACGTTGTCTGAGCTACCTTAACGAAAATATCCTCGAGTTTTCAAAAAAAATGTTAAATGGTGACGAGGCATTTGGCTACCTTAAGGGAGTTATAGTACCCCTGCCTGCTGCTCCCACTTTTCTAAGCCCTTTCTCTCTATCATTCTTGCTATGGCTGTCCTACAGAACCGATGTGCAACTATACGTCCACGTCAACGTCGTCTCTGTTACTCCCACTACGAGTCTCTAGAGTTAGCAAATGTACCTCGCCGGATGACGAGGTATTTGGCTGCCTTATAAGCGTCATAGTTACTGCAGCCAGCTGCTCCCCCTTCTTTGAATCTTTCCTCCCTTTAAATCGTACTGTGGTCAGTCCTGCAGAAGCGATACGCCACCACCTGTCCATGTTACCGTTGTCTGAGTTACCTCAACAACGATTTCCTCGAGTTTTCAAATAAATTTCGCCGAGTGACGAGGCATTTGGCTACCTTAAGAGAGTCATAGTTACTGTTGCCAGCTGCTCGACCTACCTTCTTTCTTTCCACTCTTTAATTATTACTGTGGTCAGTCCTGCAGGAGCAATATGCCACTACATGTAAACCTTAACGTTGTCTGAGCTACCTTATCGAAGATATCCTCGAGTTTTCAACAAAAATTTTACATGGTGACAATTCATTTGGCTACCTTAAGAGAGTCATAGTACTCCTGCCTGCTGCTCCCACTTTTCTAAGCCCATTCTCTCTATCATTCTTGCTATGGCCTGTCCTACGGAACCGATGTGCCACTATATGTCCACGTTAACGTCGTCTCTGTTACTCCCACTACGAGTCTCTCGAGTTAGCAAATGTACCTCGCCGGATGACGGGGCATTTGGCTACCTTAAGAGCGTCATAGTTACTGCAGCCAGCTGCTCCCCCTTCTTTGAATGTTTCCTGTCTTTAATGCGTACTGTGGGCAGTCCTGCAGAAGCGATATGCCACCACCTTTCCATGTTACCGTTGTCTGAGTAACCTCAACAACGATTTCCTCGAGTTTTCAAATAAATTTCGCCGAGTGACGAGGCATTTGGCTACCTTAAGAGAGTCATAGTTACTGTTGCCAGCTGCTCGACCTACTTTCTTTCTTTCCACTCTTTAATTATTACTGTGGTCAGTCCTGCAGGAGCAATAAGCCACTACATGTAAACCTTAACGTTGTCTGAGCTACCTTACCGAAGATATCCTCGAGTTTTCAAAAAAAAATGTCACATGTTGACGAAACATTTAGCTACCTTAAGAGAGTCATAGTACTCCTGCCTGCTGCTCCCACTTTTCTAAGCCCATTCTCTCTATCATTCTTGCTATGGCCTGTCCTACGGAACCGATGTGCCACTATATGTCCACGTTAACGTCGTCACTGTTATTCCCACTACGAGTCTCTCGAGTTAGCAAATGTACCTCGCCGGATGACGAGCCATTTGACTACCTTAAGAGAGTCATAGTTACTGCAGCCAGCTGCTCCCCCGTCTTTGAATCTTTCCTCTCTTTAATTCGTACTGTGGTGTCCTGCAGAAGCGATACGCCACCACCTATCCATGTTACCGTTGTCTGAGTTACTTCAACGACGATTTCCTCGAGTTTTCAAATAAATTTCGCCGAGTGACGAGGCATTTGGCTACCTTAAGAGAGTCATAGTTACTGCTGCCAGCTGCTCGACCTTCTTTCTTTCTTTCCACTCTTTAATTATTACTGTGGTCAGTCCTGCAGGAGCAATATGCCACTACATGTAAACCTTAACGTTGTCTGAGCTACCTTAACGAAAATATCCTCGAGTTTTCAAAAAAAATTTTAAATGGTGACGAGGCATTTGGCTACCTTAAGGGAGTTATAGTACCCCTGCCTGCTGCTCCCACTTTTCTAAGCCCTTTCTCTCTATCATTCTTGCTATGGCTGTCCTACAGAACCGATGTGCCACTATACGTCCACGACAACGTCGTCTCTGTTACTCCCACTACGAGTCTCTAGAGTTAGCAAATGTACCTCGCCGGATGACGAGGTATTTGGCTGCCTTATAAGCGTCATAGTTACTGCAGCCAGCTGCTCCCCCTTCTTTGAATCTTTCCTCCCTTTAAATCGTACTGGGGTCAGTCCTGCAGAAGCGATACGCCACCACCTGTCCATGTTACCGTTGTCTGAGTTACCACAACAACGATTTCCTCGAGTTTTCAAATAAATTTCGCCGAGTGACGAGGCATTTGGCTACCTTAAGAGAGTCATAGTTACTGTTGCCAGCTGCTCGACCTACCTTCTTTCTTTCCACTCTTTAATTATTACTGTGGTCAGTCCTGCAGGAGCAATATGCCACTACATGTAAACCTTAACGTTGTCTGAGCTACCTTATCGAAGATATCCTCGAGTTTTCAACAAAAATTTTACATGGTGACAATTCATTTGGCTACCTTAAGAGACTCATAGTACTCCTGCCTGCTGCTCCCACTTTTCTAAGCCCATTCTCTCTATCATTCTTGCTATGGCCTGTCCTACGGAACCGATGTGCCACTATATGTCCACGTTAACGTCGTCTCTGTTACTCCCACTACGAGTCTCTCGAGTTAGCAAATGTACCTCGCCGGATGACGGGGCATTTGGCTACCTTAAGAGCGTCATAGTTACTGCAGCCAGCTGCTCCCCCTTCTTTGAATGTTTCCTGTCTTTAATGCGTACTGTGGGCAGTCCTGCAGAAGCGATATGCCACCACCTGTCCATGTTACCGTTGTCTGAGTAACCTCGACAACGATTTCCTCGAGTTTTCAAATAAATTTCGCCGAGTGACAAGGCATTTGGCTACCTTAAGAGAGTCATAGTTACTGTTGCCAGCTGCTCGACCTACTTTCTTTCTTTCCACTCTTTAATTATTACTGTGGTCAGTCCTGCAGGAGCAATAAGATACTACATGTAAACCTTAACGTTGTCTGAGCTACCTTACCGAAGATATCCTCGAGTTTTCAAAAAAAAATGTCACATGTTGACGAAACATTTAACTACCTTAAGAGAGTCATAGTACTCCTGCCTGCTGCTCCCACTTTTCTAAGCCCATTCTCTCTATCATTCTTGCTATGGCCTGTCCTACGGAACCGATGTGCCACTATATGTCCACGTTAACGTCGTCACTGTTATTCCCACTACGAGTCTCTCGAGTTAGCAAATGTACCTCGCCGGATGACGAGCCATTTGACTACCTTAAGAGAGTCATAGTTACTGCAGCCAGCTGCTCCCCCGTCTTTGAATCTTTCCTCTCTTTAATTCGTACTGTGGTGTCCTGCAGAAGCGATACGCCACCACCTATCCATGTTACCGTTGTCTGAGTTACTTCAACGACGATTTCCTCGAGTTTACAAATAAATTTCGCCGAGTGACGAGGCATTTGGCTACCTTAAGAGAGTCATAGTTACTGCTGCCAGCTGCTCGACTTACTTTCTTTCTTTCCACTCTTTAATTATTACTGTGGTCAGTCCTGCAGGAGCAATATGCCACTACATGTAAACCTTAACGTTGTCTGAGCTACCTTAACGAAAATATCCTCGAGTTTTCAAAAAAAATTTTAAATGGTGACGAGGCATTTGGCTACCTTAAGGGAGTTATAGTACCCCTGCCTGCTGCTCCCACTTTTCTAAGCCCTTTCTCTCTATCATTCTTGCTATGGCTGTCCTACAGAACCGATGTGCCACTATACGTCCACGTCAACGTCGTCTCTGTTACTCCCACTACGAGTCTCTAGAGTTAGCAAATGTACCTCGCCGGATGACGAGGTATTTGGCTGCCTTATAAGCGTCATAGTTACTGCAGCCAGCTGCTCCCCCTTCTTTGAATCTTTCCTCCCTTTAAATCGTACTGTGGTCAGTCCTGCAGAAGCGATACGCCACCACCTGTCCATGTTACCGTTGTCTGAGTTACCTCAACAACGATTTCCTAGAGTTTTCAAATAAATTTCGCCGAGTGACGAGGCATTTGGCTACCTTAAGAGAGTCATAGTTACTGTTGCCAGCTGCTCGACCTACCTTCTTTCTTTCCACTCTTTAATTATTACTGGGGTCAGTCCTGCAGGAGCAATATGCCACTACATGTAAACCTTAACGTTGTCTGAGCTACCTTATCGAAGATATCCTCGAGTTTTCAACAAAAATTTTACATGGTGACAATTCATTTGGCTACCTTAAGAGAGTCATAGTACTCCTGCCTGCTGCTCCCACTTTTCTAAGCCCATTCTCTCTATCATTCTTGCTATGGCCTGTCCTACGGAACCGATGTGCCACTATATGTCCACGTTAACGTCGTCTCTGTTACTCCCACTACGAGTCTCTCGAGTTAGCAAATGTACCTCGCCGGATGACGGGGCATTTGGCTACCTTAAGAGCGTCATAGTTACTGCAGCCAGCTGCTCCCCCTTCTTTGAATGTTTCCTGTCTTTAATGCGTACTGTGGGCAGTCCTGCAGAAGCGATATGCCACCACCTGTCCATGTTACCGTTGTCTGAGTAACCTCAACAACGATTTCCTCGAGTTTTCAAATAAATTTCGCCGAGTGACGAGGCATTTGGCTACCTTAAGAGAGTCATAGTTACTGTTGCCAGCTGCTCGACCTACCTTCTTTCTTTCCACTCTTTAATTATTACTGTGGTCAGTCCTGCAGGAGCAATAAGCCACTACATGTAAACCTTAACGTTGTCTGAGCTACCTTACCGAAGATATCCTCGAGTTTTCAAAAAAAAATGTCACATGTTGACGAAACATTTAACTACCTTAAGAGAGTCATAGTACTCCTGCCTGCTGCTCCCACTTTTCTAAGCCCATTCTCTCTATCATTCTTGCTATGGCCTGTCCTACGGAACCGATGTGCCACTATATGTCCACGTTAACGTCGTCACTGTTATTCCCACTACGAGTCTCTCGAGTTAGCAAATGTACCTCGCCGGATGACGAGCCATTTGACTACCTTAAGAGAGTCATAGTTACTGCAGCCAGCTGCTCCCCCGTCTTTGAATCTTTCCTCTCTTCAATTCGTACTGTGGTGTCCTGCAGAAGCGATACGCCACCACCTATCCATGTTACCGTTGTCTGAGTTACTTCAACGACGATTTCCTCGAGTTTTCAAATAAATTTCGCCGAGTGACGAGGCATTTGGCTACCTTAAGAGAGTCATAGTTAATGCTGCCACCTGCTCGACCTACTTTCTTTCTTTCCACTCTTTAATTATTCCTGTGGTCAGTCCTGCAGGAGCAATAAGCCACTACATGTAAACCTTAACGTTGTCTGAGCTACCTTAACGAAAATATCCTCGAGTTTTCAAAAAAAATTTTAAATGGTGACGAGGCATTTGGCTACCTTAAGGGAGTTATAGTACCCCTGCCTGCTGCTCCCACTTTTCTAAGCCCTTTCTCTCTATCATTCTTGCTATGGCTGTCCTACAGAACCGATGTGCCACTATACGTCCACGTCAACGTCGTCTCTGTTACTCCCACTACGAGTCTCTAGAGTTAGCAAATGTACCTCGCCGGATGACGAGGTATTTGGCTGCCTTATAAGCGTCATAGTTACTGCAGCCAGCTGCTCCCCCTTCTTTGAATCTTTCCTCCCTTTAAATCGTACTGTGGTCAGTCCTGCAGAAGCGATACGCCACCACCTGTCCATGTTACCGTTGTCTGAGTTACCTCAACAACGATTTCCTCGAGTTTTCAAATAAATTTCGCCGAGTGACGAGGCATTTGGCTACCTTAAGAGAGTCATAGTTACTGTTGCCAGCTGCTCGACCTACCTTCTTTCTTTCCACTCTTTAATTATTACTGTGGTCAGTCCTGCAGGAGCAATATGCCACTACATGTATACCTTAACGTTGTCTCAGCTACCTTATCGAAGAAATTCTCGAGTTTTCAAAAAAAATTTCACATGGTGACGGGGCATTTGGCTACCTTAAGAGAGTCATAGTACCCCTGCCTGCTGCTCCCACTTTTCTAAGCCCTTTCTCTCTATCATTCTTGCTATGGCTGTCCTACAGAACCGATGTGCCACTATATGTCCACGTCAACGTCGTCTCTGTTACTCCCACTACGAGTCTCTCGATTTAGCAAATGAACCTCGCCGGATGACGAGGCATTTGCCTACCTTAAGAGAGTCATAGTTACTGCAGCCAGCTGCTCCCCCTTCTTTGAATCTTTCCTCTCTTTAATTCGTACCTTGGTGTCCTGCAGAAGCGATACGCCACCACCTGTCCATGTTACCGTTCTCTGAGTTACTTCAACGACGATTTCCTCCAGTTTTCAAATAAATTTCGCCGAGTGACGAGGCATTTTTCACCCTTAAGAGAGTCATAGTTACTGTTGCCAGCTGCTCGACCTACTTTCTTTCTTTCCACTCATTAATTATTACTGTGGTCAGTCCTGCAGGAGCAATATGCCACTACATGTATACCTTAACGATGTCTGAGCTACCTTAACGAAGATATTCTCGAGTTTTCAGAAAAAATTTCACATGGTGACGAGGCATTTGGCTACCGTAAGAGAGTCATAGTACCCCTGCCTGCTGCTCCCACTTTTCTAAGCCCTTTCTCTCTATCATTCTTGCTATGGCTGTCCTACAGAACCGATGTGCCACTATATGTCCACGTCAACGTCGTCTCTGTTACTCCCACTACGAGTCTCTCGAGTTAGCAAATGTACCTCGCCGGATGACGAGGCATTTGGCTACCTTATAAGCGTCATAGTTACTGCAGCCAGCTGCTCCCCCTACTTTGAATCTTTCCTCCCTTTAAATCGTACTGTGGTCAGTCCTGCAGAAGCAATACGCCACCACCTGTCCATGTTACCGTTGTCTGAGTTACCTCAACAACGATTTCCTCGAGTTTTCAAATAAATTTCGCCGAGTGGGAGGCATTTGGCTACCTTACGAGAGTCATAGTTACTGTTGCCAGCTGCTCGACCTACCTTCTTTCTTTCCACTCTTTAATTATTACTGTGGTCAGTCCTGCAGGAGCAATATGCCACTACATGTAAACCTTAACGTTGTCTGAGCTACCTTATCGAAGATATCCTCGAGTTTGAACAAAAAATTTCACATGGTGACGATTCATTTGGCTACCTTAAGAGAGTCATAGTACTCCTGCCTGCTGCTCCCACTTTTCTAAGCCCATTCTCTCTATCATTCTTGCTATGGCCTGTCCTACGGAACCGATGTGCCACAATATGTCCACGTTAACGTCGTCACTGTTACTCCCACTACGAGTCTCTCGAGTTAGCAAATGTACCTCGCCGGATGACGAGGCATTTGGCTACCTTATAAGCGTCATAGTTACTGCAGCCAGCTGCTCCCCCTTCTTTGAATCTTTCCTCCCTTTAAATCGTACTGTGGTCAGTCCTGCAGAAGCGATACGCCACCACCTGTCCATGTTACCGTTGTCTGAGTTACCTCAACAACGATTTCCTCGAGTTTTCAAATAAATTTCGCCGAGTGACGAGGCATTTGGCTACCTTAAGAGAGTCATAGTTACTGTTGCCAGCTGCTCGACCTACCTTCTTTCTTTCCACTCTTTAATTATTACTGTGGTCAGTCCTGCAGGAGCAATATGCCACTACATGTATACCTTAACGTTGTCTCAGCTACCTTATCGAAGAAATTCTCGAGTTTTCAAAAAAAATTTCACATGGTGACGGGGCATTTGGCTACCTTAAGAGAGTCATAGTACCCCTGCCTGCTGCTCCCACTTTTCTAAGCCCTTTCTCTCTATCATTCTTGCTATGGCTGTCCTACAGAACCGATGTGCCACTATATGTCCACGTCAACGTCGTCTCTGTTACTCCCACTACGAGTCTCTCGATTTAGCAAATGAACCTCGCCGGATGACGAGGCATTTGGCTACCTTAAGAGAGTCATAGTTACTGCAGCCAGCTGCTCCCCCTTCTTTGAATCTTTCCTCTCTTTAATTCGTACCTTGGTGTCCTGCAGAAGCGATACGCCACCACCTGTCCATGTTACCGTTGTCTGAGTTACTTCAACGACGATTTCCTCCAGTTTTCAAATAAATTTCGCCGAGTGACGAGGCATTTTTCACCCTTAAGAGAGTCATAGTTACTGTTGCCAGCTGCTCGACCTACTTTCTTTCTTTCCACTCATTAATTATTACTGTGGTCAGTCCTGCAGGAGCAATATGCCACTACATGTATACCTTAACGATGTCTGAGCTACCTTAACGAAGATATTCTCGAGTTTTCAGAAAAAATTTCACATGGTGACGAGGCATTTGGCTACCGTAAGAGAGTCATAGTACCCCTGCCTGCTGCTCCCACTTTTCTAAGCCCTTTCTCTCTATCATTCTTGCTATGGCTGTCCTACAGAACCGATGTGCCACTATATGTCCACGTCAACGTCGTCTCTGTTACTCCCACTACGAGTCTCTCGAGTTAGCAAATGTACCTCGCCGGATGACGAGGCATTTGGCTACCTTATAAGCGTCATAGTTACTGCAGCCAGCTGCTCCCCCTACTTTGAATCTTTCCTCCCTTTAAATCGTACTGTGGTCAGTCCTGCAGAAGCAATACGCCACCACCTGTCCATGTTACCGTTGTCTGAGTTACCTCAACAACGATTTCCTCGAGTTTTCAAATAAATTTCGCCGAGTGGGAGGCATTTGGCTACCTTACGAGAGTCATAGTTACTGTTGCCAGCTGCTCGACCTACCTTCTTTCTTTCCACTCTTTAATTATTACTGTGGTCAGTCCTGCAGGAGCAATATGCCACTACATGTAAACCTTAACGTTGTCTGAGCTACCTTATCGAAGATATCCTCGAGTTTGAACAAAAAATTTCACATGGTGACGATTCATTTGGCTACCTTAAGAGAGTCATAGTACTCCTGCCTGCTGCTCCCACTTTTCTAAGCCCATTCTCTCTATCATTCTTGCTATGGCCTGTCCTACGGAACCGATGTGCCACAATATGTCCACGTTAACGTCGTCACTGTTACTCCCACTACGAGTCTCTCGAGTTAGCAAATGTACCTCGCCGGATGACGAGGCATTTGGCTACCTTATAAGCGTCATAGTTACTGCAGCCAGCTGCTCCCCCTTCTTTGAATCTTTCCTCCCTTTAAATCGTACTGTGGTCAGTCCTGCAGAAGCGATACGCCACCACCTGTCCATGTTACCGTTGTCTGAGTTACCTCAACAACGATTTCCTCGAGTTTTCAAATAAATTTCGCCGAGTGACGAGGCATTTGGCTACCTTAAGAGAGTCATAGTTACTGTTGCCAGCTGCTCGACCTACCTTCTTTCTTTCCACTCTTTAATTATTACTGTGGTCAGTCCTGCAGGAGCAATATGCCACTACATGTAAACCTTAACGTTGTCTGAGCTACCTTATCGAAGATATCCTCGAGTTTTCAACAAAAATTTTACATGGTGACAATTCATTTGGCTACCTTAAAAGAGTCATAGTACTCCTGCCTGCTGCTCCCACTTTTCTAAGCCCATTCTCTCTATCATTCTTGCTATGGCCTGTCCTACGGAACCGATGTGCCACAATATGTCCACGTTAACGTCGTCACTGTTACTCCCACTACGAGTCTCTCGAGTTAGCAAATGTACCTCGCCGGATGACGAGGCATTTGGCTACCTTATAAGCGTCATAGTTACTGCAGCCAGCTGCTCCCCCTACTTTGAATCTTTCCTCCCTTTAAATCGTACTGTGGTCAGTCCTGCAGAAGCAATACGCCACCACCTGTCCATGTTACCGTTGTCTGAGTTACCTCAACAACGATTTCCTCGAGTTTTCAAATAAATTTCGCCGAGTGGGAGGCATTTGGCTACCTTACGAGAGTCATAGTTACTGTTGCCAGCTGCTCGACCTACCTTCTTTCTTTCCACTCTTTAATTATTACTGTGGTCAGTCCTGCAGGAGCAATATGCCACTACATGTAAACCTTAACGTTGTCTGAGCTACCTTACCGAAGATATCCTCGAGTTTTCAAAAAAAAATGTCACATGTTGACGAAACATTTAACTACCTTAAGAGAGTCATAGTACTCCTGCCTGCTGCTCCCACTTTTCTAAGCCCATTCTCTCTATCATTCTTGCTATGGCCTGTCCTACGGAACCGATGTGCCACTATATGTCCACGTTAACGTCGTCACTGTTATTCCCACTACGAGTCTCTCGAGTTAGCAAATGTACCTCGCCGGATGACGAGCCATTTGACTACCTTAAGAGAGTCATAGTTACTGCAGCCAGCTGCTCCCCCGTCTTTGAATCTTTCCTCTCTTCAATTCGTACTGTGGTGTCCTGCAGAAGCGATACGCCACCACCTATCCATGTTACCGTTGTCTGAGTTACTTCAACGACGATTTCCTCGAGTTTTCAAATAAATTTCGCCGAGTGACGAGGCATTTGGCTACCTTAAGAGAGTCATAGTTACTGCTGCCAGCTGCTCGACCTACTTTCTTTCTTTCCACTCTTTAATTATTCCTGTGGTCAGTCCTGCAGGAGCAATATGCCACTACATGTAAACCTTAACGTTGTCTGAGCTACCTTAACGAAAATATCCTCGAGTTTTCAAAAAAAATTTTAAATGGTGACGAGGCATTTGGCTACCTTAAGGGAGTTATAGTACCCCTGCCTGCTGCTCCCACTTTTCTAAGCCCTTTCTCTCTATCATTCTTGCTATGGCTGTCCTACAGAACCGATGTGCCACTATACGTCCACGTCAACGTCGTCTCTGTTACTCCCACTACGAGTCTCTAGAGTTAGCAAATGTACCTCGCCGGATGACGAGGTATTTGGCTGCCTTATAAGCGTCATAGTTACTGCAGCCAGCTGCTCCCCCTTCTTTGAATCTTTCCTCCCTTTAAATCGTACTGTGGTCAGTCCTGCAGAAGCGATACGCCACCACCTGTCCATGTTACCGTTGTCTGAGTTACCTCAACAACGATTTCCTCGAGTTTTCAAATAAATTTCGCCGAGTGACGAGGCATTTGGCTACCTTAAGAGAGTCATAGTTACTGTTGCCAGCTGCTCGACCTACCTTCTTTCTTTCCACTCTTTAATTATTACTGTGGTCAGTCCTGCAGGAGCAATATGCCACTACATGTATACCTTAACGTTGTCTCAGCTACCTTATCGAAGAAATTCTCGAGTTTTCAAAAAAAATTTCACATGGTGACGGGGCATTTGGCTACCTTAAGAGAGTCATAGTACCCCTGCCTGCTGCTCCCACTTTTCTAAGCCCTTTCTCTCTATCATTCTTGCTATGGCTGTCCTACAGAACCGATGTGCCACTATATGTCCACGTCAACGTCGTCTCTGTTACTCCCACTACGAGTCTCTCGATTTAGCAAATGAACCTCGCCGGATGACGAGGCATTTGCCTACCTTAAGAGAGTCATAGTTACTGCAGCCAGCTGCTCCCCCTTCTTTGAATCTTTCCTCTCTTTAATTCGTACCTTGGTGTCCTGCAGAAGCGATACGCCACCACCTGTCCATGTTACCGTTGTCTGAGTTACTTCAACGACGATTTCCTCCAGTTTTCAAATAAATTTCGCCGAGTGACGAGGCATTTTTCACCCTTAAGAGAGTCATAGTTACTGTTGCCAGCTGCTCGACCTACTTTCTTTCTTTCCACTCATTAATTATTACTGTGGTCAGTCCTGCAGGAGCAATATGCCACTACATGTATACCTTAACGATGTCTGAGCTACCTTAACGAAGATATTCTCGAGTTTTCAGAAAAAATTTCACATGGTGACGAGGCATTTGGCTACCGTAAGAGAGTCATAGTACCCCTGCCTGCTGCTCCCACTTTTCTAAGCCCTTTCTCTCTATCATTCTTGCTATGGCTGTCCTACAGAACCGATGTGCCACTATATGTCCACGTCAACGTCGTCTCTGTTACTCCCACTACGAGTCTCTCGAGTTAGCAAATGTACCTCGCCGGATGACGAGGCATTTGGCTACCTTATAAGCGTCATAGTTACTGCAGCCAGCTGCTCCCCCTACTTTGAATCTTTCCTCCCTTTAAATCGTACTGTGGTCAGTCCTGCAGAAGCAATACGCCACCACCTGTCCATGTTACCGTTGTCTGAGTTACCTCAACAACGATTTCCTCGAGTTTTCAAATAAATTTCGCCGAGTGGGAGGCATTTGGCTACCTTACGAGAGTCATAGTTACTGTTGCCAGCTGCTCGACCTACCTTCTTTCTTTCCACTCTTTAATTATTACTGTGGTCAGTCCTGCAGGAGCAATATGCCACTACATGTAAACCTTAACGTTGTCTGAGCTACCTTATCGAAGATATCCTCGAGTTTGAACAAAAAATTTCACATGGTGACGATTCATTTGGCTACCTTAAGAGAGTCATAGTACTCCTGCCTGCTGCTCCCACTTTTCTAAGCCCATTCTCTCTATCATTCTTGCTATGGCCTGTCCTACGGAACCGATGTGCCACAATATGTCCACGTTAACGTCGTCACTGTTACTCCCACTACGAGTCTCTCGAGTTAGCAAATGTACCTCGCCGGATGACGAGGCATTTGGCTACCTTATAAGCGTCATAGTTACTGCAGCCAGCTGCTCCCCCTTCTTTGAATCTTTCCTCCCTTTAAATCGTACTGTGGTCAGTCCTGCAGAAGCGATACGCCACCACCTGTCCATGTTACCGTTGTCTGAGTTACCTCAACAACGATTTCCTCGAGTTTTCAAATAAATTTCGCCGAGTGACGAGGCATTTGGCTACCTTAAGAGAGTCATAGTTACTGTTGCCAGCTGCTCGACCTACCTTCTTTCTTTCCACTCTTTAATTATTACTGTGGTCAGTCCTGCAGGAGCAATATGCCACTACATGTAAACCTTAACGTTGTCTGAGCTACCTTATCGAAGATATCCTCGAGTTTTCAACAAAAATTTTACATGGTGACAATTCATTTGGCTACCTTAAAAGAGTCATAGTACTCCTGCCTGCTGCTCCCACTTTTCTAAGCCCATTCTCTCTATCATTCTTGCTATGGCCTGTCCTACGGAACCGATGTGCCACAATATGTCCACGTTAACGTCGTCACTGTTACTCCCACTACGAGTCTCTCGAGTTAGCAAATGTACCTCGCCGGATGACGAGGCATTTGGCTACCTTATAAGCGTCATAGTTACTGCAGCCAGCTGCTCCCCCTACTTTGAATCTTTCCTCCCTTTAAATCGTACTGTGGTCAGTCCTGCAGAAGCAATACGCCACCACCTGTCCATGTTACCGTTGTCTGAGTTACCTCAACAACGATTTCCTCGAGTTTTCAAATAAATTTCGCCGAGTGGGAGGCATTTGGCTACCTTACGAGAGTCATAGTTACTGTTGCCAGCTGCTCGACCTACCTTCTTTCTTTCCACTCTTTAATTATTACTGTGGTCAGTCCTGCAGGAGCAATATGCCACTACATGTAAACCTTAACGTTGTCTGAGCTACCTTATCGAAGATATCCTCGAGTTTGAACAAAAAATTTCACATGGTGACGATTCATTTGGCTACCTTAAGAGAGTCATAGTACTCCTGCCTGCTGCTCCCACTTTTCTAAGCCCATTCTCTCTATCATTCTTGCTATGGCCTGTCCTACGGAACCGATGTGCCACAATATGTCCACGTTAACGTCGTCACTGTTACTCCCACTACGAGTCTCTCGAGTTAGCAAATGTACCTCGCCGGATGACGAGGCATTTGGCTACCTTATAAGCGTCATAGTTACTGCAGCCAGCTGCTCCCCCTTCTTTGAATCTTTCCTCCCTTTAAATCGTACTGTGGTCAGTCCTGCAGAAGCGATACGCCACCACCTGTCCATGTTACCGTTGTCTGAGTTACCTCAACAACGATTTCCTCGAGTTTTCAAATAAATTTCGCCGAGTGACGAGGCATTTGGCTACCTTAAGAGAGTCATAGTTACTGTTGCCAGCTGCTCGACCTACCTTCTTTCTTTCCACTCTTTAATTATTACTGTGGTCAGTCCTGCAGGAGCAATATGCCACTACATGTAAACCTTAACGTTGTCTGAGCTACCTTATCGAAGATATCCTCGAGTTTTCAACAAAAATTTTACATGGTGACAATTCATTTGGCTACCTTAAAAGAGTCATAGTACTCCTGCCTGCTGCTCCCACTTTTCTAAGCCCATTCTCTCTATCATTCTTGCTATGGCCTGTCCTACGGAACCGATGTGCCACTATATGTCCACGTTAACGTCGTCTCTGTTACTCCCACTACGAGTCTCTCGAGTTAGCAAATGTACCTCGCCGGATGACGGAGCATTTGGCTACCTTAAGAGCGTCATAGTTACTGCAGCCAGCTGCTCCCCCTTCTTTGAATGTTTCCTGTCTTTAATGCGTACTGTGGGCAGTCCTGCAGAAGCGATACGCCACCACCTGTCCATGTTACCGTTGTCTGAGTTACCCCAACAACGATTTCCTCGAGTTTTCAAATAAATTTCGCCGAGTGACGAGGCATTTGGCTACCTTAAGAGAGTCATAGTTACTGTTGCCAGCTGCTCGACCTACCTTCTTTCTTTCCACTCTTTAATTATTACTGTGGTCAGTCCTGCAGGAGCAATATGCCACTACATGTATACCTTAACGTTGTCTCAGCTACCTTATCGAAGAAATTCTCGAGTTTTCAAAAAAAATTTCACATGGTGACGGGGCATTTGGCTACCTTAAGAGAGTCATAGTACCCCTGCCTGCTGCTCCCACTTTTCTAAGCCCTTTCTCTCTATCATTCTTGCTATGGCTGTCCTACAGAACCGATGTGCCACTATATGTCCACGTCAACGTCGTCTCTGTTACTCCCACTACGAGTCTCTCGATTTAGCAAATGAACCTCGCCGGATGACGAGGCATTTGCCTACCTTAAGAGAGTCATAGTTACTGCAGCCAGCTGCTCCCCCTTCTTTGAATCTTTCCTCTCTTTAATTCGTACCTTGGTGTCCTGCAGAAGCGATACGCCACCACCTGTCCATGTTACCGTTGTCTGAGTTACTTCAACGACGATTTCCTCCAGTTTTCAAATAAATTTCGCCGAGTGACGAGGCATTTTTCACCCTTAAGAGAGTCATAGTTACTGTTGCCAGCTGCTCGACCTACTTTCTTTCTTTCCACTCATTAATTATTACTGTGGTCAGTCCTGCAGGAGCAATATGCCACTACATGTATACCTTAACGATGTCTGAGCTACCTTAACGAAGATATTCTCGAGTTTTCAGAAAAAATTTCACATGGTGACGAGGCATTTGGCTACCGTAAGAGAGTCATAGTACCCCTGCCTGCTGCTCCCACTTTTCTAAGCCCTTTCTCTCTATCATTCTTGCTATGGCTGTCCTACAGAACCGATGTGCCACTATATGTCCACGTCAACGTCGTCTCTGTTACTCCCACTACGAGTCTCTCGAGTTAGCAAATGTACCTCGCCGGATGACGAGGCATTTGGCTACCTTATAAGCGTCATAGTTACTGCAGCCAGCTGCTCCCCCTACTTTGAATCTTTCCTCCCTTTAAATCGTACTGTGGTCAGTCCTGCAGAAGCAATACGCCACCACCTGTCCATGTTACCGTTGTCTGAGTTACCTCAACAACGATTTCCTCGAGTTTTCAAATAAATTTCGCCGAGTGGGAGGCATTTGGCTACCTTACGAGAGTCATAGTTACTGTTGCCAGCTGCTCGACCTACCTTCTTTCTTTCCACTCTTTAATTATTACTGTGGTCAGTCCTGCAGGAGCAATATGCCACTACATGTAAACCTTAACGTTGTCTGAGCTACCTTATCGAAGATATCCTCGAGTTTGAACAAAAAATTTCACATGGTGACGATTCATTTGGCTACCTTAAGAGAGTCATAGTACTCCTGCCTGCTGCTCCCACTTTTCTAAGCCCATTCTCTCTATCATTCTTGCTATGGCCTGTCCTACGGAACCGATGTGCCACAATATGTCCACGTTAACGTCGTCACTGTTACTCCCACTACGAGTCTCTCGAGTTAGCAAATGTACCTCGCCGGATGACGAGGCATTTGGCTACCTTATAAGCGTCATAGTTACTGCAGCCAGCTGCTCCCCCTTCTTTGAATCTTTCCTCCCTTTAAATCGTACTGTGGTCAGTCCTGCAGAAGCGATACGCCACCACCTGTCCATGTTACCGTTGTCTGAGTTACCTCAACAACGATTTCCTCGAGTTTTCAAATAAATTTCGCCGAGTGACGAGGCATTTGGCTACCTTAAGAGAGTCATAGTTACTGTTGCCAGCTGCTCGACCTACCTTCTTTCTTTCCACTCTTTAATTATTACTGTGGTCAGTCCTGCAGGAGCAATATGCCACTACATGTAAACCTTAACGTTGTCTGAGCTACCTTATCGAAGATATCCTCGAGTTTTCAACAAAAATTTTACATGGTGACAATTCATTTGGCTACCTTAAAAGAGTCATAGTACTCCTGCCTGCTGCTCCCACTTTTCTAAGCCCATTCTCTCTATCATTCTTGCTATGGCCTGTCCTACGGAACCGATGTGCCACTATATGTCCACGTTAACGTCGTCTCTGTTACTCCCACTACGAGTCTCTCGAGTTAGCAAATGTACCTCGCCGGATGACGGAGCATTTGGCTACCTTAAGAGCGTCATAGTTACTGCAGCCAGCTGCTCCCCCTTCTTTGAATGTTTCCTGTCTTTAATGCGTACTGTGGGCAGTCCTGCAGAAGCGATATGCCACCACCTGTCCATGTTACCGTTGTCTGAGTAACCTCAACAAAGATTTCCTCGAGTTTTCAAATAAATTTCGCCGAGTGACGAGGCATTTGGCTACCTTAAGAGAGTCATAGTTACTGTTGCCAGCTGCTCGACCTACTTTCTTTCTTTCCACTCTTTAATTATTACTGTGGTCAGTCCTGCAGGAGCAATAAGCCACTACATGTAAACCTTAACGTTGTCTGAGCTACCTTACCGAAGATATCCTCGAGTTTTCAATAAAAAATGTCACATGTTGACGAAACATTTAACTACCTTAAGAGAGTCATAGTACTCCTGCCTGCTGCTCCCACTTTTCTAAGCCCATTCTCTCTATCATTCTTGCTATGGCCTGTCCTACGGAACCGATGTGCCACTATATGTCCACGTTAACGTCGTCACTGTTATTCCCACTACGAGTCTCTCGAGTTAGCAAATGTACCTCGCCGGATGACGAGCCATTTGACTACCTTAAGAGAGTCATAGTTACTGCAGCCAGCTGCTCCCCCGTCTTTGAATCTTTCCTCTCTTTAATTCGTACTGTGGTGTCCTGCAGAAGCGATACGCCACCACCTATCCATGTTACCGTTGTCTGAGTTACTTCAACGACGATTTCCTCGAGTTTTCAAATAAATTTCGCCGAGTGACGGGGCATTTGGCTACCTTAAGAGAGTCATGGTTACTGCTGCCAGCTGCTCGACCTACTTTCTTTCTTTCCACTCTTTAATTATTACTGTGGTCAGTCCTGCAGGAGCAATATGCCACTACATGTAAACCTTAACGTTGTCTGAGCTACCTTAACGAAAATATCCTCGAGTTTTCAAAAAAAATTTTAAATGGTGACGAGGCATTTGGCTTCCTTAAGGGAGTTATAGTACCCCTGCCTGCTGCTCCCACTTTTCTAAGCCCTTTCTCTCTATCATTCTTGCTATGGCTGTCCTACAGAACCGATGTGCCACTATATGTCCACGTCAACGTCGTCCCTGTTACTCCCACTACGAGTCTCTCGTGTTAGCAAATGTACCCCGCCGGATGACGAGGCATTTGGCTAGCTTATAAGCGTCATAGTTACTGCAGCCAGCTGCTCCCCCTACTTTGAATCTTTCCTCCCTTTAAATCGTACTGTGGTCAGTCCTGCAGAAGCAATACGCCACCACCTGTCCATGTTACCGTTGTCTGAGTTACCTCAACAACGATTTCCTCGAGTTTTCAAATAAATTTCGCCGAGTGACGAGGCATTTGGCTACCTTAGGAGAGTCATAGTTACTGTTGCCAGCTGCTCGACCTACCTTCTTTCTTTCCACTCTTTAATTATTACTGTGGTCAGTCCTGCAGGAGCAATATGCCACTACATGTAAACCTTAACGTTGTCTGAGCTACCTTATCGAAGATATCCTCGAGTTTTGAACAAAAAATTTCACATGGTGACGATTCATTTGGCTACCTTAAGAGAGTCATAGTACTCCTGCCTGCTGCTCCCACTTTTCTAAGCCCATTCTCTCTATCATTCTTGCTATGGCCTGTCCTACGGAACCGATGTGCCACAATATGTCCACGTTAACGTCGTCACTGTTACTCCCACTACGAGTCTCTCGAGTTAGCAAATGTACCTCGCCGGATGACGAGGCATTTGGCTACCTTATAAGCGTCATAGTTACTGCAGCCAGCTGCTCCCCCTTCTTTGAATCTTTCCTCCCTTTAAATCGTACTGTGGTCAGTCCTGCAGAAGCGATATGCCACCACCTGTCCATGTTACCGTTGTCTGAGTTACCTCAACAACGATTTCCTCGAGTTTTCAAATAAATTTCGCCGAGTGACGAGGCATTTGGCTACCTTAAGAGAGTCATAGTTACTGTTGCCAGCTGCTCGACCTACTTTCTTTCTTTCCACTCTTTAATTATTACTGTGGTCAGTACTGCAGGAGCAATAAGCCACTACATGTAAACCTTAACGTTGTCTGAGCTACCTTACCGAAGATATCCTCGAGTTTTCAAAAAAAAATGTCACATGTTGACGAAACATTTAACTACCTTAAGAGAGTCATAGTACTCCTGCCTGCTGCTCCCTCTTTTCTAAGCCCATTCTCTCTATCATTCTTGCTATGGCCTGTCCTACGGAACCGATGTGCCACTATATGTCCACGTTAACGTCGTCACTGTTATTCCCACTACGAGTCTCTCGAGTTAGCAAATGTACCTCGCCGGATGACGAGCCATTTGACTACCTTAAGAGAGTCATAGTTACTGCAGCCAGCTGCTCCCCCGTCTTTGAATCTTTCCTCTCTTTAATTCGTACTGTGGTGTCCTGCAGAAGCGATTCGCCACCACCTATCCATGTTACCGTTGTCTGAGTTACTTCAACGACGATTTCCTCGAGTTTTCAAATAAATTTCGCCGAGTGACGAGGCATTTGGCTACCTTAAGAGAGTCATGGTTACTGCTGCCAGCTGCTCGACCTACTTTCTTTCTTTCCACTCTTTAATTATTACTGTGGTCAGTCCTGCAGGAGCAATATGCCACTACATGTAAACCTTAACGTTGTCTGAGCTACCTTAACGAAAATATCCTCGAGTTTTCAAAAAAAATTTTAAATGGTGACGAGGCATTTGGCTACCTTAAGGGAGTTATAGTACCCCTGCCTGCTGCTCCCACTTTTCTAAGCCCTTTCTCTCTATTATTCTTGCTATGGCTGTCCTACAGAACCGATGTGCCACTATATGTCCACGTCAACGTCGTCCCTGTTACTCCCACTACGAGTCTCTCGAGTTAGCAAATGTACCTCGCCGGATGACGAGGCATTTGGCTACCTTATAAGCGTCATAGTTACTGCAGCCAGCTGCTCCCCCTACTTTGAATCTTTCCTCCCTTTAAATCGTACTGTGGTCAGTCCTGCAGAAGCAATACGCCACCACCTGTCCATGTTACCGTTGTCTGAGTTACCTCAACAACGATTTCCTCGAGTTTTCAAATAAATTTCGCCGAGTGACGAGGCATTTGGCTACCTTAAGAGAGTCATAGTTACTGTTGCCAGCTGCTCGACCTACTTTCTTTCTTTCCACTCTTTAATTATTACTGTGGTCAGTCCTGCAGGAGCAATATGCCACTACATGTAAACCTTAACGTTGTCTGAGCTACCTTATCGAAGATATCCTCGAGTTTTGAACAAAAAATTTCACATGGTGACGATTCATTTGGCTACCTTAAGAGAGTCATAGTACTCCTGCCTGCTGCTCCCACTTTTCTAAGCCCATTCTCTCTATCATTCTTGCTATGGCCTGTCCTACGGAACCGATGTGCCACAATATGTCCACGTTAACGTCGTCACTGTTACTCCCACTACGAGTCTCTCGAGTTAGCAAATGTACCTCGCCGGATGACGAGGCATTTGGCTACCTTAAGAGAGTCACAGTTACTGCAGCCAGCTGCTCCCCCTTCTTTGAATCTTTCCTCTCTTTAATTCGTACCTTGGCGTCCTGCAGAAGCGATACGCCACCACCTGTCCATGTTACCGTTGTCTGAGTTACTTCAACGACGATTTCCCCGAGTTTTCAAATAAATTTCGCCGAGTGACGAGGCATTTGGCTACCTTAAGAGAGTCATAGTTACTGCTGCCAGCTGCTCGACCTACTTTCTTTCTTTCCACTCTTTAATTATTACTGTGGTCAGTCCTGCTGGAGCAATATGTCACTACATGTATACCTTAACGTTGTCTCAGCTACCTTATCGAAGAAATTCTCGAGTTTTCAAAAAAAATTTCACATGGTGACGGGGCATTTGGCTACCTTAAGAGAGTCATAGTACCCCTGCCTGCTGCTCCCACTTTTCTAAGCCCTTTCTCTCTATCATTCTTGCTATGGCTGTCCTACAGAACCGATGTGCCACTATATGTCCACGTCAACGTCGTCTCTGTTACTCCCCCTACGAGTCTCTCGAGTTAGCAAATGTACCTCGCCGGATGACGAGGCATTTGGCTACCTTATAAGCGTCATAGTTACTGCAGCCAGCTGCTCCCCCTTCTTTGAATCTTTCCTCCCTTTAAATCGTACTGTGGTCAGTCCTGCAGAAGCGATATGCCACCACCTGTCCATGTTACCGTTGTCTGAGTTACCTCAACAACGATTTCCTCGAGTTTTCAAATAAATTTCGCCGAGTGACGAGGCATTTGGCTACCTTAAGAGAGTCATAGTTACTGTTGCCAGCTGCTCGACCTACTTTCTTTCTTTCCACTCTTTAATTATTACTGTGGTCAGTACTGCAGGAGCAATAAGCCACTACATGTAAACCTTAACGTTGTCTGAGCTACCTTACCGAAGATATCCTCGAGTTTTCAAAAAAAAATGTCACATGTTGACGAAACATTTAACTACCTTAAGAGAGTCATAGTACTCCTGCCTGCTGCTCCCTCTTTTCTAAGCCCATTCTCTCTATCATTCTTGCTATGGCCTGTCCTACGGAACCGATGTGCCACTATATGTCCACGTTAACGTCGTCACTGTTATTCCCACTACGAGTCTCTCGAGTTAGCAAATGTACCTCGCCGGATGACGAGCCATTTGACTACCTTAAGAGAGTCATAGTTACTGCAGCCAGCTGCTCCCCCGTCTTTGAATCTTTCCTCTCTTTAATTCGTACTGTGGTGTCCTGCAGAAGCGATACGCCACCACCTATCCATGTTACCGTTGTCTGAGTTACTTCAACGACGATTTCCTCGAGTTTTCAAATAAATTTCGCCGAGTGACGAGGCATTTGGCTACCTTAAGAGAGTCATGGTTACTGCTGCCAGCTGCTCGACCTACTTTCTTTCTTTCCACTCTTTAATTATTACTGTGGTCAGTCCTGCAGGAGCAATATGCCACTACATGTAAACCTTAACGTTGTCTGAGCTACCTTAACGAAAATATCCTCGAGTTTTCAAAAAAAATTTTAAATGGTGACGAGGCATTTGGCTACCTTAAGGGAGTTATAGTACCCCTGCCTGCTGCTCCCACTTTTCTAAGCCCTTTCTCTCTATTATTCTTGCTATGGCTGTCCTACAGAACCGATGTGCCACTATATGTCCACGTCAACGTCGTCCCTGTTACTCCCACTACGAGTCTCTCGAGTTAGCAAATGTACCTCGCCGGATGACGAGGCATTTGGCTACCTTATAAGCGTCATAGTTACTGCAGCCAGCTGCTCCCCCTACTTTGAATCTTTCCTCCCTTTAAATCGTACTGTGGTCAGTCCTGCAGAAGCAATACGCCACCACCTGTCCATGTTACCGTTGTCTGAGTTACCTCAACAACGATTTCCTCGAGTTTTCAAATAAATTTCGCCGAGTGACGAGGCATTTGGCTACCTTAAGAGAGTCATAGTTACTGTTGCCAGCTGCTCGACCTACTTTCTTTCTTTCCACTCTTTAATTATTACTGTGGTCAGTCCTGCAGGAGCAATATGCCACTACATGTAAACCTTAACGTTGTCTGAGCTACCTTATCGAAGATATCCTCGAGTTTTGAACAAAAAATTTCACATGGTGACGATTCATTTGGCTACCTTAAGAGAGTCATAGTACTCCTGCCTGCTGCTCCCACTTTTCTAAGCCCATTCTCTCTATCATTCTTGCTATGGCCTGTCCTACGGAACCGATGTGCCACAATATGTCCACGTTAACGTCGTCACTGTTACTCCCACTACGAGTCTCTCGAGTTAGCAAATGTACCTCGCCGGATGACGAGGCATTTGGCTACCTTAAGAGAGTCACAGTTACTGCAGCCAGCTGCTCCCCCTTCTTTGAATCTTTCCTCTCTTTAATTCGTACCTTGGCGTCCTGCAGAAGCGATACGCCACCACCTGTCCATGTTACCGTTGTCTGAGTTACTTCAACGACGATTTCCCCGAGTTTTCAAATAAATTTCGCCGAGTGACGAGGCATTTGGCTACCTTAAGAGAGTCATAGTTACTGCTGCCAGCTGCTCGACCTACTTTCTTTCTTTCCACTCTTTAATTATTACTGTGGTCAGTCCTGCAGGAGCAATAAGCCACTACATGTAAACCTTAACGTTGTCTGAGCTACCTTACCGAAGATATCCTCGAGTTTTCAAAAAAAAATGTCACATGTTGACGAAACATTTAACTACCTTAAGAGAGTCATAGTACTCCTGCCTGCTGCTCCCACTTTTCTAAGCCCATTCTCTCTATCATTCTTGCTATCGCCTGTCCTACGGAACCGATGTGCCACTATATGTCCACGTTAACGTCGTCACTGTTATTCCCACTACGAGTCTCTCGAGTTAGCAAATGTACCTCGCCGGATGACGAGGCATTTGGCTACCTTAAGAGAGTCACAGTTACTGCAGCCAGCTGCTCCCCCTTCTTTGAATCTTTCCTCTCTTTAATTCGTACCTTGGCGTCCTGCAGAAGCGATACGCCACCACCTGTCCATGTTACCGTTGTCTGAGTTACTTCAACGACGATTTCCCCGAGTTTTCAAATAAATTTCGCCGAGTGACGAGGCATTTGGCTACCTTAAGAGAGTCATAGTTACTGCTGCCAGCTGCTCGACCTACTTTCTTTCTTTCCACTCTTTAATTATTACTGTGGTCAGTCCTGCAGGAGCAATATGCCACTACATGTATACCTTAACGTTGTCTCAGCTACCTTATCGAAGAAATTCTCGAGTTTTCAAAAAAAATTTCACATGGTGACGGGGCATTTGGCTACCTTAAGAGAGTCATAGTACCCCTGCCTGCTGCTCCCACTTTTCTAAGCCCTTTCTCTCTATCATTCTTGCTATGGCTGTCCTACAGAACCGATGTGCCACTATATGTCCACGTCAACGTCGTCTCTGTTACTCCCACTACGAGTCTCTCGAGTTAGCAAATGTACCTCGCCGGATGACGAGGCATTTGGCTACCTTATAAGCGTCATAGTTACTGCAGCCAGCTGCTCCCCCTTCTTTGAATCTTTCCTCCCTTTAAATCGTACTGTGGTCAGTCCTGCAGAAGCGATACGCCACCACCTGTCCATGTTACCGTTGTTTGAGTTACCTCAACAACGATTTCCTCGAGTTTTCAAATTAATTTCGCCGAGTGACGAGGCATTTGGCTACCTTAAGAGAGTCATAGTTACTGTTGCCAGCTGCTCGACCTACCTTCTTTCTTTCCACTCTTTAATTATTACTGTGGTCAGTCCTGCAGGAGCAATATGCCACTACATGTAAACCTTAACGTTGTCTGAGCTACCTTATCGAAGATATCCTCGAGTTTTCAACAAAAATTTTACATGGTGACAATTCATTTGGCTACCTTAAGAGAGTCATAGTACTCCTGCCTGCTGCTCCCACTTTTCTAAGCCCATTCTCTCTATCATTCTTGCTATGGCCTGTCCTACGGAACCGATGTGCCACTATATGTCCACGTTAACGTCGTCTCTGTTACTCCCACTACGAGTCTCTCGAGTTAGCAAATGTACCTCGCCGGATGACGGGGCATTTGGCTACCTTAAGAGCGTCATAGTTACTGCAGCCAGCTGCTCCCCCTTCTTTGAATGTTTCCTGTCTTTGTTGCGTACTGTGGGCAGTCCTGCAGAAGCGATATGCCACCACCTGTCCATGTTACCGTTGTCTGAGTAACCTCAACAACGATTTCCTCGAGTTTTCAAATAAATTTCGCCGAGTGACGAGGCATTTGGCTACCTTAAGAGAGTCATAGTTACTGTTGCCAGCTGCTCGACCTACTTTCTTTCTTTCCACTCTTTAATTATTACTGTGGTCAGTCCTGCAGGAGCAATAAGCCACTACATGTAAACCTTAACGTTGTCTGAGCTACCTTACCGAAGATATCCTCGAGTTTTCAAAAAAAAATGTCACATGTTGACGAAACATTTAACTACCTTAAGAGAGTCATAGTACTCCTGCCTGCTGCTCCCACTTTTCTAAGCCCATTCTCTCTATCATTCTTGCTATGGCCTGTCCTACGGAACCGATGTGCCACTATATGTCCACGTTAACGTCGTCACTGTTATTCCCACTACTAGTCTCTCGAGTTAGCAAATGTACCTCGCCGGATGACGAGCCATTTGACTACCTTAAGAGAGTCATAGTTACTGCAGCCAGCTGCTCCCCCGTCTTTGAATCTTTCCTCTCTTTAATTCGTACTGTGGTGTCCTGCAGAAGCGATACGCCACCACCTATCCATGTTACCGTTGTCTGAGTTACTTCAACGACGATTTCCTCGAGTTTTCAAATAAATTTCGCCGAGTGACGAGGCATTTGGCTACCTTAAGAGAGTCATAGTTACTGCTGCCAGCTGCTCGACCTACTTTCTTTCTTTCCACTCTTTAATTATTACTGTGGTCAGTCCTGCAATAGCAATATGCCACTACATGTAAACCTTAACGTTGTCTGAGCTACCTTATCGAAGATATCCTCGAGTTTTCAACAAAAATTTTACATGGTGACAATTCATTTGGCTACCTTAAGAGAGTCATAGTACTCCTGCCTGCTGCTCCCACTTTTCTAAGCCCATTCTCTCTATCATTCTTGCTATGGCCTGTCCTACGGAACCGATGTGCCACTATATGTCCACGTTAACGTCGTCTCTGTTACTCCCACTACGAGTCTCTCGATTTAGCAAATGAACCTCGCCGGATGACGAGGCATTTGGCTACCTTAAGAGAGTCATAGTTACTGCAGCCAGCTGCTCCCCCTTCTTTGAATCTTTCCTCTCTTTAATTCGTACTGTGGGCAGTCCTGCAGAAGCGATATGCCACCACCTGTCCATGTTACCGTTGTCTGAGTAACCTCAACAACGATTTCCTCGAGTTTTCAAATAAATTTCGCCGAGTGACGAGGCATTTGGCTACCTTAAGAGAGTCATAGTTACTGTTGCCAGCTGCTCGACCTACTTTCTTTCTTTCCACTCTTTAATTATTACTGTGGTCAGTCCTGCAGGAGCAATAAGCCACTACATGTAAACCTTAACGTTGTCTGAGCTACCTTACCGAAGATATCCTCGAGTTTTCAAAAAAAAATGTCACATGTTGACGAAACATTTAACTACCTTAAGAGAGTCATAGTACTCCTGCCTGCTGCTCCCACTTTTCTAAGCCCATTCTCTCTATCATTCTTGCTATGGCCTGTCCTACGGAACCGATGTGCCACTATATGTCCACGTTAACGTCGTCACTGTTATTCCCACTACTAGTCTCTCGAGTTAGCAAATGTACCTCGCCGGATGACGAGCCATTTGACTACCTTAAGAGAGTCATAGTTACTGCAGCCAGCTGCTCCCCCGACTTTGAATCTTTCCTCTCTTTAATTCGTACTGTGGTGTCCTGCAGAAGCGATACGCCACCACCTATCCATGTTACCGTTGTCTGAGTTACTTCAACGACGATTTCCTCGAGTTTTCAAATAAATTTCGCCGAGTGACGAGGCATTTGGCTACCTTAAGAGAGTCATAGTTACTGCTGCCAGCTGCTCGACCTACTTTCTTTCTTTCCACTCTTTAATTATTACTGTGGTCAGTCCTGCAGGAGCAATATGCCACTACATGTAAACCTTAACGTTGTCTGAGCTACCTTATCGAAGATATCCTCGAGTTTTCAACAAAAATTTTACATGGTGACAATTCATTTGGCTACCTTAAGAGAGTCATAGTACTCCTGCCTGCTGCTCCCACTTTTCTAAGCCCATTCTCTCTATCATTCTTGCTATGGCCTGTCCTACGGAACCGATGTGCCACTATATGTCCACGTTAACGTCGTCTCTGTTACTCCCACTACGAGTCTCTCGATTTAGCAAATGAACCTCGCCGGATGACGAGGCATTTGGCTACCTTAAGAGAGTCATAGTTACTGCAGCCAGCTGCTCCCCCTTCTTTGAATCTTTCCTCTCTTTAATTCGTACCTTGGTGTCCTGCAGAAGCGATACGCCACCACCTGTCCATGTTACCGTTGTCTGAGTTACTTCAACGACGATTTCCTCGAGTTTTCAAATAAATTTCGCCGAGTGACGAGGCATTTTTCACCCTTAAGAGAGTCATAGTTACTGTTGCCAGCTGCTCGACCAACTTTCTTTCTTTCCACTCATTAATTATTACTGTGGTCAGTCCTGCAGGAGCAATATGCCACTACATGTATACCTTAACGATGTCTGAGCTACCTTAACGAAGATATTCTCGAGTTTTCAGAAAAAATTTCACATGGTGACGAGGCATTTGGCTACCATAAGAGAGTCACAGTACCCCTGCCTGCTGCTCCCACTTTTCTAAGCCCTTTCTCTCTATCATTCTTGCTATGGCTGTCCTACAGAACCGATGTGCCACTATATGTCCACGTCAACGTCGTCTCTGTTACTCCCACTACGAGTCTCTCGAGTTAGCAAATGTACCTCGCCGGATGACGAGGCATTTGGCTACCTTATAAGCGTCATAGTTACTGCAGCCAGCTGCTCCCCCTTCTTTGAATCTTTCCTCCCTTTAAATCGTACTGTGGTCAGTCCTGCAGAAGCGATACGCCACCACCTGTCCATGTTACCGTTGTCTGAGTTACCTCAACAACGATTTCCTCGAGTTTTCAAATAAATTTCGCCGAGTGACGAGGCATTTGGCTACCTTAAGAGAGTCATAGTTACTGTTGCCAGCTGCTCGACCTACCTTCTTTCTTTCCACTCTTTAATTATTACTGTGGTCAGTCCTGCAGGAGCAATATGCCACTACATGTAAACCTTAACGTTGTCTGAGCTACATTATCGAAGATATCCTCGAGTTTTCAACAAAAATTTTACATGGTGACAATTCATTTGGCTACCTTAAGAGAGTCATAGTACTCCTGCCTGCTGCTCCCACTTTTCTAAGCCCATTCTCTCTATCATTCTTGCTATGGCCTGTCCTACGGAACCGATGTGCCACTATATGTCCACGTTAACGTCGTCTCTGTTACTCCCACTACGAGTCTCTCGAGTTAGCAAATGTACCTCGCCGGATGACGGGGCATTTGGCTACCTTAAGAGCGTCATAGTTACTGCAGCCAGCTGCTCCCCCTTCTTTGAATGTTTCCTGTCTTTAATGCGTACTGTGGGCAGTCCTGCAGAAGCGATATGCCACCACCTGTCCATGTTACCGTTGTCTGAGTAACCTCAACAACGATTTCCTCGAGTTTTCAAATAAATTTCGCCGAGTGACGAGGCATTTGGCTACCTTAAGAGAGTCATAGTTACTGTTGCCAGCTGCTCGACCTACTTTCTTTCTTTCCACTCTTTAATTATTACTGTGGTCAGTCCTGCAGGAGCAATAAGCCACTACATGTAAACCTTAACGTTGTCTGAGCTACCTTACCGAAGATATCCTCGAGTTTTCAAAAAAAAATGTCACATGTTGACGAAACATTTAACTACCTTAAGAGAGTCATAGTACTCCTGCCTGCTGCTCCCACTTTTCTAAGCCCATTCTCTCTATCATTCTTGCTATGGCCTGTCCTACGGAACCGATGTGCCACTATATGTCCACGTTAACGTCGTCACTGTTATTCCCACTACTAGTCTCTCGAGTTAGCAAATGTACCTCGCCGGATGACGAGCCATTTGACTACCTTAAGAGAGTCATAGTTACTGCAGCCAGCTGCTCCCCCGTCTTTGAATCTTTCCTCTCTTTAATTCGTACTGTGGTGTCCTGCAGAAGCGATACGCCACCACCTATCCATGTTACCGTTGTCTGAGTTACTTCAACGACGATTTCCTCGAGTTTTCAAATAAATTTCGCCGAGTGACGAGGCATTTGGCTACCTTAAGAGAGTCATAGTTACTGCTGCCAGCTGCTCGACCTACTTTCTTTCTTTCCACTCTTTAATTATTACTGTGGTCAGTCCTGCAGGAGCAATATGCCACTACATGTAAACCTTAACGTTGTCTGAGCTACCTTATCGAAGATATCCTCGAGTTTTCAACAAAAATTTTACATGGTGACAATTCATTTGGCTACCTTAAGAGAGTCATAGTACTCCTGCCTGCTGCTCCCACTTTTCTAAGCCCATTCTCTCTATCATTCTTGCTATGGCCTGTCCTACGGAACCGATGTGCCACTATATGTCCACGTTAACGTCGTCTCTGTTACTCCCACTACGAGTCTCTCGATTTAGCAAATGAACCTCGCCGGATGACGAGGCATTTGGCTACCTTAAGAGAGTCATAGTTACTGCAGCCAGCTGCTCCCCCTTCTTTGAATCTTTCCTCTCTTTAATTCGTACCTTGGTGTCCTGCAGAAGCGATATGCCACCACCTGTCCATGTTACCGTTGTCTGAGTAACCTCAACAACGATTTCCTCGAGTTTTCAAATAAATTTCGCCGAGTGACGAGGCATTTGGCTACCTTAAGAGAGTCATAGTTACTGTTGCCAGCTGCTCGACCTACTTTCTTTCTTTCCACTCTTTAATTATTACTGTGGTCAGTCCTGCAGGAGCAATAAGCCACTACATGTAAACCTTAACGTTGTCTGAGCTACCTTACCGAAGATATCCTCGAGTTTTCAAAAAAAAATGTCACATGTTGACGAAACATTTAACTACCTTAAGAGAGTCATAGTACTCCTGCCTGCTGCTCCCACTTTTCTAAGCCCATTCTCTCTATCATTCTTGCTATGGCCTGTCCTACGGAACCGATGTGCCACTATATGTCCACGTTAACGTCGTCACTGTTATTCCCACTACTAGTCTCTCGAGTTAGCAAATGTACCTCGCCGGATGACGAGCCATTTGACTACCTTAAGAGAGTCATAGTTACTGCAGCCAGCTGCTCCCCCGACTTTGAATCTTTCCTCTCTTTAATTCGTACTGTGGTGTCCTGCAGAAGCGATACGCCACCACCTATCCATGTTACCGTTGTCTGAGTTACTTCAACGACGATTTCCTCGAGTTTTCAAATAAATTTCGCCGAGTGACGAGGCATTTGGCTACCTTAAGAGAGTCATAGTTACTGCTGCCAGCTGCTCGACCTACTTTCTTTCTTTCCACTCTTTAATTATTACTGTGGTCAGTCCTGCAGGAGCAATATGCCACTACATGTAAACCTTAACGTTGTCTGAGCTACCTTATCGAAGATATCCTCGAGTTTTCAACAAAAATTTTACATGGTGACAATTCATTTGGCTACCTTAAGAGAGTCATAGTACTCCTGCCTGCTGCTCCCACTTTTCTAAGCCCATTCTCTCTATCATTCTTGCTATGGCCTGTCCTACGGAACCGATGTGCCACTATATGTCCACGTTAACGTCGTCTCTGTTACTCCCACTACGAGTCTCTCGATTTAGCAAATGAACCTCGCCGGATGACGAGGCATTTGGCTACCTTAAGAGAGTCATAGTTACTGCAGCCAGCTGCTCCCCCTTCTTTGAATCTTTCCTCTCTTTAATTCGTACCTTGGTGTCCTGCAGAAGCGATACGCCACCACCTGTCCATGTTACCGTTGTCTGAGTTACTTCAACGACGATTTCCTCGAGTTTTCAAATAAATTTCGCCGAGTGACGAGGCATTTTTCACCCTTAAGAGAGTCATAGTTACTGTTGCCAGCTGCTCGACCAACTTTCTTTCTTTCCACTCATTAATTATTACTGTGGTCAGTCCTGCAGGAGCAATATGCCACTACATGTATACCTTAACGATGTCTGAGCTACCTTAACGAAGATATTCTCGAGTTTTCAGAAAAAATTTCACATGGTGACGAGGCATTTGGCTACCATAAGAGAGTCACAGTACCCCTGCCTGCTGCTCCCACTTTTCTAAGCCCTTTCTCTCTATCATTCTTGCTATGGCTGTCCTACAGAACCGATGTGCCACTATATGTCCACGTCAACGTCGTCTCTGTTACTCCCACTACGAGTCTCTCGAGTTAGCAAATGTACCTCGCCGGATGACGAGGCATTTGGCTACCTTATAAGCGTCATAGTTACTGCAGCCAGCTGCTCCCCCTTCTTTGAATCTTTCCTCCCTTTAAATCGTACTGTGGTCAGTCCTGCAGAAGCGATACGCCACCACCTGTCCATGTTACCGTTGTCTGAGTTACCTCAACAACGATTTCCTCGAGTTTTCAAATAAATTTCGCCGAGTGACGAGGCATTTGGCTACCTTAAGAGAGTCATAGTTACTGTTGCCAGCTGCTCGACCTACCTTCTTTCTTTCCACTCTTTAATTATTACTGTGGTCAGTCCTGCAGGAGCAATATGCCACTACATGTAAACCTTAACGTTGTCTGAGCTACATTATCGAAGATATCCTCGAGTTTTCAACAAAAATTTTACATGGTGACAATTCATTTGGCTACCTTAAGAGAGTCATAGTACTCCTGCCTGCTGCTCCCACTTTTCTAAGCCCATTCTCTCTATCATTCTTGCTATGGCCTGTCCTACGGAACCGATGTGCCACTATATGTCCACGTTAACGTCGTCTCTGTTACTCCCACTACGAGTCTCTCGAGTTAGCAAATGTACCTCGCCGGATGACGGGGCATTTGGCTACCTTAAGAGCGTCATAGTTACTGCAGCCAGCTGCTCCCCCTTCTTTGAATGTTTCCTGTCTTTAATGCGTACTGTGGGCAGTCCTGCAGAAGCGATATGCCACCACCTGTCCATGTTACCGTTGTCTGAGTAACCTCAACAACGATTTCCTCGAGTTTTCAAATAAATTTCGCCGAGTGACGAGGCATTTGGCTACCTTAAGAGAGTCATAGTTACTGTTGCCAGCTGCTCGACCTACTTTCTTTCTTTCCACTCTTTAATTATTACTGTGGTCAGTCCTGCAGGAGCAATAAGCCACTACATGTAAACCTTAACGTTGTCTGAGCTACCTTACCGAAGATATCCTCGAGTTTTCAAAAAAAAATGTCACATGTTGACGAAACATTTAACTACCTTAAGAGAGTCATAGTACTCCTGCCTGCTGCTCCCACTTTTCTAAGCCCATTCTCTCTATCATTCTTGCTATGGCCTGTCCTACGGAACCGATGTGCCACTATATGTCCACGTTAACGTCGTCACTGTTATTCCCACTACTAGTCTCTCGAGTTAGCAAATGTACCTCGCCGGATGACGAGCCATTTGACTACCTTAAGAGAGTCATAGTTACTGCAGCCAGCTGCTCCCCCGTCTTTGAATCTTTCCTCTCTTTAATTCGTACTGTGGTGTCCTGCAGAAGCGATACGCCACCACCTATCCATGTTACCGTTGTCTGAGTTACTTCAACGACGATTTCCTCGAGTTTTCAAATAAATTTCGCCGAGTGACGAGGCATTTGGCTACCTTAAGAGAGTCATAGTTACTGCTGCCAGCTGCTCGACCTACTTTCTTTCTTTCCACTCTTTAATTATTACTGTGGTCAGTCCTGCAGGAGCAATATGCCACTACATGTAAACCTTAACGTTGTCTGAGCTACCTTATCGAAGATATCCTCGAGTTTTCAACAAAAATTTTACATGGTGACAATTCATTTGGCTACCTTAAGAGAGTCATAGTACTCCTGCCTGCTGCTCCCACTTTTCTAAGCCCATTCTCTCTATCATTCTTGCTATGGCCTGTCCTACGGAACCGATGTGCCACTATATGTCCACGTTAACGTCGTCTCTGTTACTCCCACTACGAGTCTCTCGATTTAGCAAATGAACCTCGCCGGATGACGAGGCATTTGGCTACCTTAAGAGAGTCATAGTTACTGCAGCCAGCTGCTCCCCCTTCTTTGAATCTTTCCTCTCTTTAATTCGTACCTTGGTGTCCTGCAGAAGCGATACGCCACCACCTGTCCATGTTACCGTTGTCTGAGTTACTTCAACGACGATTTCCTCGAGTTTTCAAATAAATTTCGCCGAGTGACGAGGCATTTTTCACCCTTAAGAGAGTCATAGTTACTGTTGCCAGCTGCTCGACCTACTTTCTTTCTTTCCACTCATTAATTATTACTGTGGTCAGTCCTGCAGGAGCAATATGCCACTACATGTATACCTTAACGATGTCTGAGCTACCTTAACGAAGATATTCTCGAGTTTTCAGAAAAAATTTCACATGGTGACGAGGCATTTGGCTACCTTAAGAGAGACACAGTACCCCTGCCTGCTGCTCCCACTTTTCTAAGCCCTTTCTCTCTATCATTCTTGCTATGGCTGTCCTACAGAACCGATGTGCCACTATATGTCCACGTCAACGTCGTCTCTGTTACTCCCACTACGAGTCTCTCGAGTTAGCAAATGTACCTCGCCGGATGACGAGGCATTTGGCTACCTTATAAGCGTCATAGTTACTGCAGCCAGCTGCTCCCCCTTCTTTGAATCTTTCCTCCCTTTAAATCGTACTGTGGTCAGTCCTGCAGAAGCGATACGCCACCACCTGTCCATGTTACCGTTGTCTGAGTTACCTCAACAACGATTTCCTCGAGTTTTCAAATAAATTTCGCCGAGTGACGAGGCATTTGGCTACCTTAAGAGAGTCATAGTTACTGTTGCCAGCTGCTCGACCTACCTTCTTTCTTTCCACTCTTTAATTATTACTGTGGTCAGTCCTGCAGGAGCAATATGCCACTACATGTAAACCTTAACGTTGTCTGAGCTACATTATCGAAGATATCCTCGAGTTTTCAACAAAAATTTTACATGGTGACAATTCATTTGGCTACCTTAAGAGAGTCATAGTACTCCTGCCTGCTGCTCCCACTTTTCTAAGCCCATTCTCTCTATCATTCTTGCTATGGCCTGTCCTACGGAACCGATGTGCCACTATATGTCCACGCTAACGTCGTCTCTGTTACTCCCACTACGAGTCTCTCGAGTTAGCAAATGTACCTCGCCGGATGACGGGGCATTTGGCTACCTTAAGAGCGTCATAGTTACTGCAGCCAGCTGCTCCCCCTTCTTTGAATGTTTCCTGTCTTTAATGCGTACTGTGGGCAGTCCTGCAGAAGCGATATGCCACCACCTGTCCATGTTACCGTTGTCTGAGTAACCTCAACAACGATTTCCTCGAGTTTTCAAATAAATTTCGCCGAGTGACGAGGCATTTGGCTACCTTAAGAGAGTCATAGTTACGGTTGCCAGCTGCTCGACCTACTTTCTTTCTTTCCACTCTTTAATTATTACTGTGGTCAGTCCTGCAGGAGCAATAAGCCACTACATGTAAACCTTAACGTTGTCTGAGCTACCTTACCGAAGATATCCTCGAGTTTTCAAAAAAAAATGTCACATGTTGACGAAACATTTAACTACCTTAAGAGAGTCATAGTACTCCTGCCTGCTGCTCCCACTTTTCTAAGCCCATTCTCTCTATCATTCTTGCTATGGCCTGTCCTACGGAACCGATGTGCCACTATATGTCCACGTTAACGTCGTCACTGTTATAACCCACTACGAGTCTCTCGAGTTAGCAAATGTACCTCGCCGGATGACGAGCCATTTGACTACCTTAAGAGAGTCATAGTTACTGCAGCCAGCTGCTCCCCCGTCTTTGAATCTTTCCTCTCTTTAATTCGTACTGTGGTGTCCTGCAGAAGCGATACGCCACCATCTATCCATGTTACCGTTGTCTGAGTTACTTCAACGACGATTTCCTCGAGTTTTCAAATAAATTTCGCCGAGTGACGAGGCATTTGGCTACCTTAAGAGAGTCATAGTTACTGTTGCCAGCTGCTCGACCTACCTTCTTTCTTTCCACTCTTTAATTATTACTGTGGTCAGTCCTGCAGGAGCAATATGCCACTACATGTATACCTTAACGTTGTCTCAGCTACCTTATCGAAGAAATTCTCGAGTTTTCAAAAAAAATTTCACATGGTGACGGGGCATTTGGCTACCTTATGAGAGTCATAGTACCCCTGCCTGCTGCTCCCACTTTTCTAAGCCCTTTCTCTCTATCATTCTTGCTATGGCTGTCCTACAGAACCGATGTGCCACTATATGTCCACGTCAACGTCGTCTCTGTTACTCCCACTACGAGTCTCTCGAGTTAGCAAATGTACCTCGCCGGATGACGAGGCATTTGGCTACCTTATAAGCGTCATAGTTACTGCAGCCAGCTGCTCCCCCTTCTTTGAATCTTTCCTCCCTTTAAATCGTACTGTGGTCAGTCCTGCAGAAGCGATACGCCACCACCTGTCCATGTTACCGTTGTCTGAGTTACCTCAACAACGATTTCCTCGAGTTTTCTAATAAATTTCGCCGAGTGACGAGGCATTTGGCTACCTTAAGAGAGTCATAGTTACTGTTGCCAGCTGCTCGACCTACCTTCTTTCTTTCCACTCTTTAATTATTACTGTGGTCAGTCCTGCAGGAGCAATATGCCACTACATGTATACCTTAACGTTGTCTCAGCTACCTTATCGAAGAAATTCTCGAGTTTTCAAAAAAAATTTCACATGGTGACGGGGCATTTGGCTACCTTAAGAGAGTCATAGTACCCCTGCCTGCTGCTCCCACTTTTCTAAGCCCTTTCTCTCTATCACTCTTGCTATGGCTGTCCTACAGAACCGATGTGCCACTATATGTCCACGTCAACGTCGTCTCTGTTACTCCCACTACGAGTCTCTCGATTTAGCAAATGAACCTCGCCGGATGACGAGGCATTTGGCTACCTTAAGAGAGTCATAGTTACTGCAGCCAGCTGCTCCCCCTTCTTTGAATCTTTCCTCTCTTTAATTCGTACCTTGGTGTCCTGCAGAAGCGATACGCCACCACCTGTCCATGTTACCGTTGTCTGAGTTACTTCAACGACGATTTCCTCGAGTTTTCAAATAAATTTCGCCGAGTGACGAGGCATTTTTCACCCTTAAGAGAGTCATAGTTACTGTTGCCAGCTGCTCGACCTACTTTCTTTCTTTCCACTCATTAATTATTACTGTGGTCAGTCCTGCAGGAGCAATATGCCACTACATGTATACCTTAACGATGTCTGAGCTACCTTAACGAAGATATTCTCGAGTTTTCAGAAAAAATTTCACATGGTGACGAGGCATTTGGCTACCTTAAGAGAGTCATAGTACCCCTGCCTGCTGCTCTACTTTTCTAAGCCCTTTCTCTCTATGATTCTGGCTATGGCTGTCCTACAGAACCGATGTGCCACTATATGTCCACGTCAACGTCGTCTCTGTTACTCCCACTACGAATCTCTCGAGTTAGCAAATGTACCTCGCCGGATGACGAGGCATTTGGCTACCTTATAAGCGTCATAGTTACTGCAGCCAGCTGCTCCCCCTTCTTTGAATCTTTCCTCCCTTTAAATCGTACTGTGGTCAGTCCTGCAGAACCGATACGCCACCACATGTCCATGTTACCGTTGTCTGAGTTACCTCAACAACGATTTCCTCGAGTTTTCAAATAAATTTCGCCGAGTGACGAGGCCTTTGGCTACCTTAAGAGAGTCATAGTTACTGTTGCCAGCTGCTCGACCTACTTTCTTTCTTTCCACTCTTTAATTATTACTGTGGTCAGTCCTGCAGGAGCAATATGCCACTACATGTAAACCTTAACGTTGTCTGAGCTACCTTACCGAAGATATCCTCGAGTTTTCAAAAAAAAATGTCACATGTTGACGAAACATTTAACTACCTTAAGAGAGTCATAGTACTCCTGCCTGCTGCTCCCACTTTTCTAAGCCCATTCTCTCTATCATTCTTGCTATGGCCTGTCCTACGGAACCGATGTGCCACTATATGTCCACGTTAACGTCGTCACTGTTATTCCCACTACGAGTCTCTCGAGTTAGCAAATGTACCTCGCCGGATGACGAGCCATTTGACTACCTTAAGAGAGTAATAGTTACTGCAGCCAGCTGCTCCCCCGTCTTTGAATCTTTCCTCTCTTTAATTCGTACTGTGGTGTCCTGCAGAAGCGATACGCCACCACCTATCCATGTTACCGTTGTCTGAGTTACTTCAACGACGATTTCCTCGAGTTTTCAAATAAATTTCGCCGAGTGACGAGGCATTTGGCTACCTTAAGAGAGTCATAGTTACTGTTGCCAGCTGCTCGACCTACTTTCTTTCTTTCCACTCATTACTTATTACTGTGGTCAGTCCTGCAGGAGCAATATGCCACTACATGTAAACCTTAACGTTGTCTGAGCTACCTTAACGAAAATATCCTCGAGTTTTCAAAAAAAATTTTAAATGGTGACGAGGCATTTGGCTACCTTAAGGGAGTTATAGTACCCCTGCCTGCTGCTCCCACTTTTCTAAGCCCTTTCTCTCTATCATTCTTGCTATGGCTGTCCTACAGAACCGATGTGCCACTATATGTCCACGTCAACGTCGTCTCTGTTACTCCCACTACGAGTCTCTCGAGTTAGCAAATGTACCTCGCCGGATGACGGGGCATTTGGCTACCTTAAGAGCGTCATAGTTACTGCAGCCAGCTGCTCCCCCTTCTTTGAATGTTTCCTGTCTTTAATGCGTACTGTGGGCAGTCCTGCAGAAGCGATATGCCACCACCTGTCCATGTTACCGTTGTCTGAGTAACCTCAACAACGATTTCCTCGAGTTTTCAAATAAATTTCGCCGAGTGACGAGGCATTTGGCTACCTTAAGAGAGTCATAGTTACTGCTGCCAGCTGCTCGACCTACTTTCTTTCTTTCCACTCTTTAATTATTACTGTGGTCAGTCCTGCAGGAGCAATAAGCCACTACATGTAAACCTTAACGTTGTCTGAGCTACCTTACCGAAGATATCCTCGAGTTTTCAGAAAAAAATGTCACATGTTGACGAAACATTTAACTACCTTAAGAGAGTCATAGTACTCCTGCCTGCTGCTCCCACTTTTCTAAGCCCATTCTCTCTATCATTCTTGCTATGGCCTGTCCTACGGAACCGATGTGCCACTATATGTCCACGTTAACGTCGTCACTGTTATTCCCACTACGAGTCTCTCGAGTTAGCAAATGTACCTCGCCGGATGACGGGGCATTTGGCTACCTTAAGAGCGTCATAGTTACTGCAGCCAGCTGCTCCCCCTTCTTTGAATGTTTCCTGTCTTTAATGCGTACTGTGGGCAGTCCTGCAGAAGCGATATGCCACCACCTGTCCATGTTACCGTTGTCTGAGTAACCTCAACAACGATTTCCTCGAGTTTTCAAATAAATTTCGCCGAGTGACGAGGCCTTTGGCTACCTTAAGAGAGTCATAGTTACTGTTGCCAGCTTCTCGACCTACTTTCTTTCTTTCCACTCTTTAATTATTACTGTGGTCAGTCCTGCAGGAGCAATATGCCACTACATGTAAACCTTAACGTTGTCTGAGCTACCTTACCGAAGATATCCTCGAGTTTTCAAAAAAAAATGTCACATGTTGACGAAACATTTAACTACCTTAAGAGAGTCATAGTACTCCTGCCTGCTGCTCCCACTTTTCTAAGCCCATTCTCTCTATCATTCTTGCTATGGCCTGTCCTACGGAACCGATGTGCCACTATATGTCCACGTTAACGTCGTCACTGTTATTCCCACTACGAGTCTCTCGAGTTAGCAAATGTACCTCGCCGGATGACGAGCCATTTGACTACCTTAAGAGAGTCATAGTTACTGCAGCCAGCTGCTCCCCCGTCTTTGAATCTTTCCTCTCTTTAATTCGTACTGTGGTGTCCTGCAGAAGCGATACGCCACCACCTATCCATGTTACCGTTGTCTGAGTTAATTCAACGACGATTTCCTCGAGTTTTCAAATAAATTTCGCCGAGTGACGAGGCATTTGGCTACCTTAAGAGAGTCATAGTTACTGCTGCCAGCTGCTCGACCTACTTTCTTTCTTTCCACTCATTACTTATTACTGTGGTCAGTCCTGCAGGAGCAATATGCCACTACATGTAAACCTTAACGTTGTCTGAGCTACCTTAACGAAAATATCCTCGAGTTTTCAAAAAAAATTTTAAATGGTGACGAGGCATTTGGCTACCTTAAGGGAGTTATAGTACCCCTGCCTGCTGCTCCCACTTTTCTAAGCCCTTTCTCTCTATCATTCTTGCTATGGCTGTCCTACAGAACCGATGTGCCACTATATGTCCACGTCAACGTCGTCTCTGTTACTCCCACTACGAGTCTCTCGAGTTAGCAAATGTACCTCGCCGGATGACGGGGCATTTGGCTACCTTAAGAGCGTCATAGTTACTGCAGCCAGCTGCTCCCCCTTCTTTGAATGTTTCCTGTCTTTAATGCGTACTGTGGGCAGTCCTGCAGAAGCGATATGCCACCACCTGTCCAAGTTACCGTTGTCTGAGTAACCTCAACAACGATTTCCTCGAGTTTTCAAATAAATTTCGCCGAGTGACGAGGCATTTGGCTACCTTAAGAGAGTCATAGTTACTGTTGCCAGCTGCTCGACCTACCTTCTTTCTTTCCACTCTTTAATTATTACTGTGGTCAGTCCTGCAGGAGCAATATGCCACTACATGTATACCTTAACGTTGTCTCAGCTACCTTATCGAAGAAATTCTCGAGTTTTCAAAAAAAATTTCACATGGTGACGGGGCATTTGGCTACCTTAAGAGAGTCATAGTACCCCTGCCTGCTGCTCCCACTTTTCTAAGCCCTTTCTCTCTATCATTCTTGCTATGGCTGTCCTACAGAACCGATGTGCCACTATATGTCCACGTCAACGTCGTCTCTGTTACTCCCACTACGAGTCTCTCGAGTTAGCAAATGTACCTCGCCGGATGACGGGGCATTTGGCTACCTTAAGAGCGTCATAGTTACTGCAGCCAGCTGCTCCCCCTTCTTTGAATGTTTCCTGTCTTTAATGCGTACTGTGGGCAGTCCTGCAGAAGCGATATGCCACCACCTGTCCATGTTACCGTTGTCTGAGTAACCTCAACAACGATTTCCTCGAGTTTTCAAATAAATTTCGCCGAGTGACGTGGCATTTGGCTACCTTAAGAGAGTCATAGTTACTGTTGCCAGCTGCTCGACCTACTTTCTTTCTTTCCACTCTTTAATTATTACTGTGGTCAGTCCTGCAGGAGCAATATGCCACTACATGTAAACCTTAACGTTGTCTGAGCTACCTTACCGAAGATATCCTCGAGTTTTCAAAAAAAAATGTCACATGTTGACGAAACATTTAACTACCTTAAGAGAGTCATAGTACTCCTGCCTGCTGCTCCCACTTTTCTAAGCCCATTCTCTCTATCATTCTTGCTATGGCCTGTCCTACGGAACCGATGTGCCACTATATGTCCACGTTAACGTCGTCACTGTTATTCCCACTACGAGTCTCTCGAGTTAGCAAATGTACCTCGCCGGATGACGGGGCATTTGGCTACCTTAAGAGCGTCATAGTTACTGCAGCCAGCTGCTCCCCCTTCTTTGAATGTTTCCTGTCTTTAATGCGTACTGTGGGCAGTCCTGCAGAAGCGATATGCCACCACCTGTCCATGTTACCGTTGTCTGAGTAACCTCAACAGCGATTTCCTCGAGTTTTCAAATAAATTTCGCCGAGTGACGAGGCATTTGGCTACCTTAAGAGAGTCATAGTTACTGTTGCCAGCTGCTCGACCTACCTTCTTTCTTTCCACTCTTTAATTATTACTGTGGTCAGTCCTGCAGGAGCAATATGCCACTACATGTATACCTTAACGTTGTCTCAGCTACCTTATCGAAGAAATTCTCGAGTTTTCAAAAAAAATTTCACATGGTGACGGGGCATTTGGCTACCTTAAGAGAGTCATAGTACCCCTGCCTGCTGCTCCCACTTTTCTAAGCCCTTTCTCTCTATCATTCTTGCTATGGCTGTCCTACAGAACCGATGTGCCACTATATGTCCACGTCAACGTCGTCTCTGTTACTCCCACTACGAGTCTCTCGATTTAGCAAATCAACCTCGCCGGATGACGAGGCATTTGGCTACCTTAAGAGAGTCATAGTTACTGCAGCCAGCTGCTCCCCCTTCTTTGAATCTTTCCTCTCTTTAATTCGTACCTTGGTGTCCTGCAGAAGCGATACGCCACCACCTGTCCATGTTACCGTTGTCTGAGTTACTTCAACGACGATTTCCTCGAGTTTTGAAATAAATTTCGCCGAGTGACGAGGCATTTTTCACCCTTAAGAGAGTCATAGTTACTGTTGCCAGCTGCTCGACATACTTTCTTTCTTTCCACTCATTAATTATTACTGTGGTCAGTCCTGCAGGAGCAATATGCCACTACATGTATACCTTAACGATGTCTGAGCTACCTTAACGAAGATATTCTCGAGTTTTCAGAAAAAATTTCACATGGTGACGAGGCATTTGGCTACCTTAAGAGAGTCATAGTACCCCTGCCTGCTGCTCCCACTTTTCTAAGCCCTTTCTCTCTATCATTCTGGCTATGGCTGTCCTACAGAACCGATGTGCCACTATATGTCCACGTCAACGTCGTCTCTGTTACTCCCACTACGAGTCTCTCGAGTTAGCAAATGTACCTCGCCGGATGACGAGGCATTTGGCTACCTTATAAGCGTCATAGTTACTGCAGCCAGCTGCTCCCCCTTCTTTGAATCTTTCCTCCCTTTAAATCGTACTGTGGTCAGTCCTGCAGAACCGATACGCCACCACATGTCCATGTTACCGTTGTCTGAGTTACCTCAACAACGATTTCCTCGAGTTTTCAAATAAATTTCGAAGAGTGACGAGGCCTTTGGCTACCTTAAGAGAGTCATAGTTACTGTTGCCAGCTGCTCGACCTACTTTCTTTCTTTCCACTCTTTAATTATTACTGTGGTCAGTCCTGCAGGAGCAATATGCCACTACATGTAAACCTTAACGTTGTCTGAGCTACCTTACCGAAGATATCCTCGAGTTTTCAAAAAAAAATGTCACATGTTGACGAAACATTTAACTACCTTAAGAGAGTCATAGTACTCCTGCCTGCTGCTCCCACTTTTCTAAGCCCATTCTCTCTATCATTCTTGCTATGGCCTGTCCTACGGAACCGATGTGCCACTATATGTCCACGTTAACGTCGTCACTGTTATTCCCACTACGAGTCTCTCGAGTTAGCAAATGTACCTCGCCGGATGACGAGCCATTTGACTACCTTAAGAGAGTCATAGTTACTGCAGCCAGCTGCTCCCCCGTCTTTGAATCTTTCCTCTCTTTAATTCGTACTGTGGTGTCCTGCAGAAGCGATACGCCACCACCTATCCATGTTACCGTTGTCTGAGTTACTTCAACGACGATTTCCTCGAGTTTTCAAATAAATTTCGCCGAGTGACGAGGCATTTGGCTACCTTAAGAGAGTCATAGTTACTGCTGCCAGCTGCTCGACCTACTTTCTTTCTTTCCACTCATTAATTATTACTGTGGTCAGTCCTGCAGGAGCAATATGCCACTACATGTAAACCTTAACGTTGTCTGAGCTACCTTAACGAAAATATCCTCGAGTTTTCCAAAAAAATTTTAAATGGTGACGAGGCATTTGGCTACCTTAAGGGAGTTATAGTACCCCTGCCTGCTGCTCCCACTTTTCTAAGCCCTTTCTCTCTATCATTCTTGCTATGGCTGTGCTACAGAACCGATGTGCCACTATATGTCCACGTCAACGTCGTCTCTGTTACTCCCACTACGAGTCTCTCGAGTTAGCAAATGTACCTCGCCGGATGACGGGGCATTTGGCTACCTTAAGAGCGTCATAGTTACTGCAGCCAGCTGCTCCCCCTTCTTTGAATGTTTCCTGTCTTTAATGCGTACTGTGGGCAGTCCTGCAGAAGCGATATGCCACCACCTGTCCATGTTACCGTTGTCTGAGTAACCTCAACAACGATTTCCTCGAGTTTTCAAATAAATTTCGCCGAGTGACGAGGCATTTGGCTACCTTAAGAGAGTCATAGTTACTGTTGCCAGCTGCTCGACCTACTTTCTTTCTTTCCACTCTTTAATTATTACTGTGGTCAGTCCTGCAGGAGCAATAAGCCACTACATGTAAACCTTAACGTTGTCTGAGCTACCTTACCGAAGATATCCTCGAGTTTTCAAAAAAAAATGTCACATGTTGACGAAACATTTAACTACCTTAAGAGAGTCATAGTACTCCTGCCTGCTGCTCCCACTTTTCTAAGCCCATTCTCTCTATCATTCTTGCTATGGCCTGTCCTACGGAACCGATGTGCCACTATATGTCCACGTTAACGTCGTCACTGTTATTCCCACTACGAGTCTCTCGAGTTAGCAAATGTACCTCGCCGGATGACGAGCCATTTGACTACCTTAAGAGAGTCATAGTTACTGCAGCCAGCTGCTCCCCCGTCTTTGAATCTTTCCTCTCTTTAATTCGTACTGTGGTGTCCTGCAGAAGCGATACGCCACCACCTATCCATGTTACCGTTGTCTGAGTTACTTCAACGACGATTTCCTCGAGTTTTCAAATAAATTTCGCCGAGTGACGAGGCATTTGGCTACCTTAAGAGAGTCATAGTTACTGCTGCCAGCTGCTCGACCTACTTTCTTTCTTTCCACTCATTAATTATTACTGTGGTCAGTCCTGCAGGAGCAATATGCCACTACATGTAAACCTTAACGTTGTCTGAGCTACCTTAACGAAAATATCCTCGAGTTATCAAAAAAAATTTTAAATGGTGACGAGGCATTTGGCTACCTTAAGGGAGTTATAGTACCCCTGCCTGCTGCTCCCACTTTTCTAAGCCCTTTCTCTCTATCATTCTTGCTATGGCTGTCCTACAGAACCGATGTGCCACTATATGTCCACGTCAACGTCGTCTCTGTTACTCCCACTACGAGTCTCTCGAGTTAGCAAATGTACCTCGCCGGATGACGGGGCATTTGGCTACCTTAAGAGCGTCATAGTTACTGCAGCCAGCTGCTCCCCCTTCTTTGAATGTTTCCTGTCTTTAATGCGTACTGTGGGCAGTCCTGCAGAAGCGATATGCCACCACCTGTCCATGTTACCGTTGTCTGAGTAACCTCAACAACGATTTCCTCGAGTTTTCAAATAAATTTCGCCGAGTGACGAGGCATTTGGCTACCTTAAGAGAGTCATAGTTACTGTTGCCAGCTGCTCGACCTACTTTCTTTCTTTCCACTCTTTAATTATTACTGTGGTCAGTCCTGCAGGAGCAATAAGCCACTACATGTAAACCTTAACGTTGTCTGAGCTACCTTATCGAAGATATCCTCGAGTTTTCAACAAAAATTTTACATGGTGACAATTCATTTGGCTACCTTAAGAGAGTCATAGTACTCCTGCCTGCTGCTCCCACTTTTCTAAGCCCATTCTCTCTATCATTCTTGCTATGGCCTGTCCTACGGAACCGATGTGCCACTATATGTCCACGTTAACGTCGTCTCTGTTACTCCCACTACGAGTCTCTCGATTTAGCAAATGAACCTCGCCGGATGACGAGTCATTTGGCTACCTTAAGAGAGTCATAGTTACTGCAGCCAGCTGCTCCCCCTTCTTTGAATCTTTCCTCTCTTTAATTCGTACCTTGGTGTCCTGCAGAAGCGATACGCCACCACCTGTCCATGTTACCGTTGTCTGAGTTACTTCAACGACGATTTCCTCGATTTTTCAAATAAATTTCGCCGAGTGACGAGGCATTTTTCACCCTTAAGAGAGTCATAGTTACTGTTGCCAGCTGCTCGACCTACTTTCTTTCTTTCCACTCATTAATTATTACTGTGGTCAGTCCTGCAGGAGCAATATGCCACTACATGTATACCTTAACGATGTCTGAGCTACCTTAACGAAGATATTCTCGAGTTTTCAGAAAAAATTTCACATAGTGACGAGGCATTTGACTACCTTAAGAGAGTCACAGTACCCCTGCCTGCTGCTCCCACTTTTCTAAGCCCTTTCTCTCTATCATTCTTGCTATGGCTGTCCTACAGAACCGATGTGCCACTATATGTCCACGTCAACGTCGTCTCTGTTACTCCCACTACGAGTCTCTCGAGTTAGCAAATGTACCTCGCCGGATGACGAGGCATTTGGCTACCTTATAAGCGTCATAGTTACTGCAGCCAGCTGCTCCCCCTTCTTTGAATCTTTCCTCCCTTTAAATCGTACTGTGGTCAGTCCTGCAGAAGCGATACGCCACCACCTGTCCATGTTACCGTTGTCTGAGTTACCTCAACAACGATTTCCTCGAGTTTTCAAATAAATTTCGCCGAGTGACGAGGCATTTGGCTACCTTAAGAGAGTCATAGTTACTGTTGCCAGCTGCTCGACCTACTTTCTTTCTTTCCACTCATTAATTATTACTGTGGTCAGTCCTGCAGGAGCAATATGCCACTACATGTAAACCTTAACGTTGTCTGAGCTACCTTAACGAAAATATCCTCGAGTTTTCAAAAAAAATTTTAAATGGTGACGAGGCATTTGGCTACCTTAAGGGAGTTATAGTACCCCTGCCTGCTGCTCCCACTTTTCTAAGCCCTTTCTCTCTATCATTCTTGCTATGGCTGTCCTACAGAACCGATGTGCCACTATATGTCCACGTCAACGTCGTCTCTGTTACTCCCACTACGAGTCTCTCGAGTTAGCAAATGTACCTCGCCGGATGACGAGGCATTTGGCTACCTTATAAGCGTCATAGTTACTGCAGCCAGCTGCTCCCCCTTCTTTGAAACTTTCCTCCCTTTAAATCGTACTGTGGTCAGTCCTGCAGAAGCGATACGCCACCACCTGTCCATGTTACCGTTGTCTGAGTTACCTCAACAACGATTTCCTCGAGTTTTCAAATACATTTCGCCGAGTGACGAGGCATTTGGCTACCTTAAGAGAGTCATAGTTACTGTTGCCAGCTGCTCGACCTACCTTCTTTCTTTCCACTCTTTAATTATTACTGTGGTCAGTCCTGCAGGAGCAATATGCCACTACATGTATACCTTAACGTTGTCTCAGCTACCTTATCGAAGAAATTCTCGAGTTTTCAAAAAAAATTTCACATGGTGACGGGGCATTTGGCTACCTTAAGAGAGTCATAGTACCCCTGCCTGCTGCTCCCACTTTTCTAAGCCCTTTCTCTCTATCATTCTTGCTATGGCTGTCCTACAGAACCGATGTGCCACTATATGTCCACGTCAACGTCGTCTCTGTTACTCCCACTACGAGTCTCTCGATTTAGCAAATGAACCTCGCCGGATGACGAGGCATTTGGCTACCTTAAGAGAGTCATAGTTACTGCAGCCAGCTGCTCCCCCTTCTTTGAATCTTTCCTCTCTTTAATTCGTACCTTGGTGTCCGGAAGAAGCGATACGCCACCACCTGTCCATGTTACCGTTGTCTGAGTTACTTCAACGACGATTTCCTCGAGTTTTCAAATAAATTTCGCCGAGTGACGAGGCATTTTTCACCCTTAAGAGAGTCATAGTTACTGTTGCCAGCTGCTCGACCTACTTTCTTTCTTTCCACTCATTAATTATTACTGTGGTCAGTCCTGCAGGAGCAATATGCCACTACATGTATACCTTAACGATGTCTGAGCTACCTTAACGAAGATATTCTCGAGTTTTCAGAAAAAATTTCACATGGTGACGAGGCATTTGGCTACCTTAAGAGAGTCATAGTACCCCTGCCTGCTGCTCCCACTTTTCTAAGCCCTTTCTCTCTATCATTCTGGCTATGGCTGTCCTACAGAACCGATGTGCCACTATATGTCCACGTCAACGTCGTCTCTGTTACTCCCACTACGAGTCTCTCGAGTTAGCAAATGTACCTCGCCGGATGACGAGGCATTTGGCTACCTTATAAGCGTCATAGTTACTGCAGCCAGCTGCTCCCCCTTCTTTGAATCTTTCCTCCCTTTAAATCGTACTGTGGTCAGTCCTGCAGAAGCGATACGCCACCACCTGTCCATGTTACCGTTGTCTGAGTTACCTCAACAACGATTTCCTCGAGTTTTCAAATAAATTTCGCCGAGTGACGAGGCATTTGGCTACCTTAAGAGAGTCATAGTTACTGTTGCCAGCTGCTCGACCTACCTTCTTTCTTTCCACTCTTTAATTATTACTGTGGTCAGTCCTGCAGGAGCAATATGCCACTACATGTATACCTTAACGTTGTCTCAGCTACCTTATCGAAGAAATTCTCGAGTTTTCAAAAAAAATTTCACATGGTGACGGGGCATTTGGCTACCTTAAGAGAGTCATAGTACCCCTGCCTGCTGCTCCCACTTTTCTAAGCCCTTTCTCTCTATCATTCTTGCTATGGCTGTCCTACAGAACCGATGTGCCACTATATGTCCACGGCAACGTCGTCTCTGTTACTCCCACTACGAGTCTCTCGATTTAGCAAATGAACCTCGCCGGATGACGAGGCATTTGGCTACCTTAAGAGAGTCATAGTTACTGCAGCCAGCTGCTCCCCCGTCTTTGAATCTTTCCTCTCTTTAATTCGTACTGTGGTGTCCTGCAGAAGCGATACGCCACCACCTATCCATGTTACCGTTGTCTGAGTTACTTCAACGACGATTTCCTCGAGTTTTCAAATAAATTTCGCCGAGTGACGAGGCATTTGGCTACCTTAAGAGAGTCATAGTTACTGCTGCCAGCTGCTCGACCTACTTTCTTTCTTTCCACTCATTAATTATTACTGTGGTCAGTCCTGCAGGAGCAATATGCCACTACATGTAAACCTTAACGTTGTCTGAGCTACCTTATCGAAGAAATTCTCGAGTTTTCAAAAAAAATTTCACATGGTGACGGGGCATTTGGCTACCTTAAGAGAGTCATAGTACCCTTGCCTGCTGCTCCCACTTTTCTAAGCCCTTTCTCTCTATCATTCTTGCTATGGCTGTCCTACAGAACCGATGTGCCACTATATGTCCACGTCAACGTCGTCTCTGTTACTCCCACTACGAGTCTCTCGATTTAGCAAATGAACCTCGCCGGATGACAAGGCATTTGGCTACCTTAAGAGAGTCATAGTTACTGCAGCCAGCTGCTCCCCCTTCTTTGAATCTTTCCTCTCTTTAATTCGTACCTTGGTGTCCTGCAGAAGCGATACGCCACCACCTGTCCATGTTACCGTTGTCTGAGTTACTTCAACGACGATTTCCTCGAGTTTTCAAATAAATTTCGCCGAGTGACGAGGCATTTTTCACCCTTAAGAGAGTCATAGTTACTGTTGCCAGCTGCTCGACCTACTTTCTTTCTTTCCACTCATTAATTATTACTGTGGTCAGTCCTGCAGGAGCAATATGCCACTACATGTATACCTTAACGATGTCTGAGCTACCTTAACGAAGATATTCTCGAGTTTTCAGAAAAAATTTCACATGGTGACGTGGCATTTGGCTACCTTAAGAGAGTCATAGTACCCCTGCCTGCTGCTCCCACTTTTCTAAGCCCTTTCTCTCTATCATTCTGGCTATGGCTGTCCTACAGAACCGATGTGCCACTATATGTCCACGTCAACGTCGTCTCTGTTACTCCCACTACGAGTCTCTCGAATAGCAAATGTACCTCGCCGGATGACGAGGCATTTGGCTACCTTATAAGCGTCATAGTTACTGCAGCCAGCTGCTCCCCCTTCTTTGAATCTTTCCTCCCTTTAAATCGTACTGTGGTCAGTCCTGCAGAAGCGATACGCCACCACCTGTCCATGTTACCGTTGTCTGAGTTACCTCAACAACGATTTCCTCGAGTTTTCAAATAAATTTCGCCGAGTGACGAGGCATTTGGCTACCTTAAGAGAGTCATAGTTACTGTTGCCAGCTGCTCGACCTACCTTCTTTCTTTCCACTCTTTAATTATTACTGTGGTCAGTCCTGCAGGAGCAATATGCCACTACATGTATACCTTAACGTTGTCTCAGCTACCTTATCGAAGAAATTCTCGAGTTTTCAAAAAAAATTTCACATGGTGACGGGGCATTTGGCTACCTTAAGAGAGTCATAGTACCCCTGCCTGCTGCTCCCACTTTTCTAAGCCCTTTCTCTCTATCATTCTTGCTATGGCTGTCCTACAGAACCGATGTGCCACTATATGTCCACGTCAACGTCGTCTCTGTTACTCCCACTACGAGTCTCTCGATTTAGCAAATGAACCTCGCCGGATGACGAGGCATTTGGCTACCTTAAGAGAGTCATAGTTACTGCAGCCAGCTGCTCCCCCGTCTTTGAATCTTTCCTCTCTTTAATTCGTACTGTGGTGTCCTGCAGAAGCGATACGCCACCACCTATGCATGTTACCGTTGTCTGAGTTACTTCAACGACGATTTCCTCGAGTTTTCAAATAAATTTCGCCGAGTGACGAGGCATTTGGCTACCTTAAGAGAGTCATAGTTACTGCTGCCAGCTGCTCGACCTACTTTCTTTCTTTCCACTCATTAATTATTACTGTGGTCAGTCCTGCAGGAGCAATATGCCACTACATGTAAACCTTAACGTTGTCTGAGCTACCTTAACGAAAATATCCTCGAGTTTTCAAAAAAAATTTTAAATGGTGACGAGGCATTTGGCTACCTTAAGGGAGTTATAGTACCCCTGCCTGCTGCTCCCACTTTTCTAAGCCCTTTCTCTCTATCATTCTTGCTATGGCTGTCCTACAGAACCGATGTGCCACTATATGTCCACGTCAACGTCGTCTCTGTTACTCCCACTACGAGTCTCTCGAGTTAGCAAATGTACCTCGCCGGATGACGGGGCATTTGGCTACCTTAAGAGCGTCATAGTTACTGCAGCCAGCTGCTCCCCCTTCTTTGAATGTTTCCTGTCTTTAATGCGTACTGTGGGCAGTCCTGCAGAAGCGATATGCCACCACCTGTCCATGTTACCGTTGTCTGAGTAACCTCAACAACGATTTCCTCGAGTTTTCAAATAAATTTCGCCGAGTGACGAGGCATTTGGCTATCTTAAGAGAGTCATAGTTACTGTTGCCAGCTGCTCGACCTACTTTCTTTCTTTCCACTCTTTAATTATTACTGTGGTCAGTCCTGCAGGAGCAATAAGCCACTACATGTAAACCTTAACGTTGTCTGAGCTACCTTACCGAAGATATCCTCGAGTTTTCAAAAAAAAATGTCACATGTTGACGAAACATTTAACTACCTTAAGAGAGTCATAGTACTCCTGCCTGCTGCTCCCACTTTTCTAAGCCCATTCTCTCTATCATTCTTGCTATGGCCTGTCCTACGGAACCGATGTGCCACTATATGTCCACGTTAACGTCGTCACTGTTATTCCCACTACGAGTCTCTCGAGTTAGCAAATGTACCTCGCCGGATGACGGGGCATTTGGCTACCTTAAGAGCGTCATAGTTACTGCAGCCAGCTGCTCCCCCTTCTTTGAATGTTTCCTGTCTTTAATGCGTACTGTGGGCAGTCCTGCAGAGGCGATATGCCACCACCTGTCCATGTTACCGTTGTCTGAGTAACCTCAACAACGCTTTCCTCGAGTTTTTAAATAAATTTCGCCGAGTGACGAGGCATTTGGCTACCTTAAGAGAGTCATAGTTACTGTTGCCAGCTGCTCGACCTACCTTCTTTCTTTCCACTCTTTAATTATTACTGTGGTCAGTCCTGCAGGAGCAATATGCCACTACATGTATACCTTAACGTTGTCTCAGCTACCTTATCGAAGAAATTCTCGAGTTTTTAAAAAAATTTCACATGGTGACGGG